>NW_019396294.1:292283-303662 GCF_000591075.1 Eurytemora carolleeae | reverse complement strand
CTTCATCCATACTAATATGTTCCTTCATCCATACTAATATGTTCCTTCATCCATACTAATATGTTCCTTCATCCATACTAATATGTTCCTTCATCCATACTAATATGTTCCTTCATACATACTAATGTGTTCATTTATCCGCCCGTGTATTCTGATCATCCTCCCATGTTCATAAGTTTATTTATTCCTTGTTTCTTTTCCTCCCCAATGTTCATAAGTTCCTTCACAATACTCTCATGTTCCTTCATCCATGCTCATATGTTCTTCATCCTTACTAACATGTTCCTTAATCCTATTATTGCTGTTATTGTTGCTTAAATGTTCCTTCATATATCTGCATGCTCATGTGTTCTTTATCCTTACTAACATGTTCTGTTATTTTATCCTCTTATTGCTGTTACTTTCCCCCAGGCATGATTGTTCCTTAATTCACTTTTAGCAGATCTTCCCCTCCATACTCACGTGTTCCTTCATCCAAATATTCATGCTGAACTTGAAGTTAATTAAACCGTATTTCCAGCGTTTGCATTTGCTTGCCAGTAGACCAGAAAATCTGCCAGATGGACATATTCTGCTCTTTAAAATCAATTTAAGAAATACAGATAAATTGATGCTATTTATCAAACAAGTGTTTTTATTTTTTATTTGCTTCTAGACTAATATTTGGTCCACTAAGTTAAATTCAGAGTAAATTCATAATATTCATAATTCTACCTTAATTCTATTTCTCGTGCACCATACCTTATTAAATGGTCAATTAGGTTTATCGTTCATAATATCTCTCAAATGTATTTGTCTCCATTTATAGATATACTGAATTAAGTAAAACTCCCAGTCCTCTAACTATTCTATCATCTCATCTCGTTTTCAAGCAATTGATTATATCAAAGCAGTTAAACATCTTTACTATTTGAAAGGATAGAGTTTTGCCGCGTCAGCAAATATTTGTCACGCGGCGCGCAGCTAACATTCCGCAGTTTGGTTTGGTACACGGCCCGTAGTAAATACTCCTAGTAAAGGACCGCAGTTTGCCTTCCTTACCCGTTCATGCGGCAGCAACTGTACATAGACACAGGTGCGGTACATGTTAAGGGTTTAGTGCAAGTACATAAACTGTGAGTAGTACCTGTAAAATGACAAACACAAAGTTGTACAAAACATTTTTTTATTCCTCCTCAATCTTTCAATCAAGAAAGAATGTATTTATTTTTATTCTACAGACATTGATGAAGGGTGTTCTATTAAGAGTTCTGATGCACACATTTACAGAACAAATATATATATACTTACAACACTCTTGTTCAGCAGACATTATATTTGTGAAATATTTGAATAATCCTGGGAATTTATATTTCTCTTTGTTTGTGCTGAAGTAGAATTTATCTTTGTACGTTGCGAACGAGTCTAATGTTCTTATATTCATGAAAGCAGGATAATAAAGAGACTGTTAATGGTATTTCAATTGTGCCCCCCCCCCCGCCCCAATTAAAGAATTGTATGCATACAATTCACACCAAACCCTTAACATACACCTTTATTCGAACAACAAATAGATATTGTTGTTTTGTATCTTAAAACGTGTTGCGGCACAAATCCGCTAGACGCTTAAACATGAGAGAAGACACAAAAAGAAAATTTAAAATTATTAGGGCGACAAGCAAATTCTTTTAAATGATAAACACCTTAAATAATTCCCTTAAAGCCCTAACATATATCATCACTGTTAAATATAGAAATGGTTTGGTCGAATTCATCCCTGGAAAAAGTCACTTAACCCCTTTGAGTAAATTTCTCGTTTAATTAATAAACGTTCAAGGTGGGAGTTGATTATAGACATGAATTCACGTAATCTCTCATGTTTTTACTTCTATTCTAATGTTAATTAATAAGGTAGATTTTCATGAATGCTCACATGATCTCATGTTTTTAGAATTTGTGTTTAAAAAATACAATATTAAACAGTTATTAGTGGATCGAGCTATTTGTTTGTTATCTACAAAGACAAAAGGTCTATTTACATATATGGATAGATGAAAAATTAGATACTTAATAACTTGCCTTGAAAGTATAATCCTTCAAATTCTGCCCTACTTTAAAAATTAAAAGTAGTCCATTTTCCGACTTAATTAGAAACCTCCTAGATTTCTGAACGATCCCTTGAACCACGGACCCCCACTCTCACTCCCAAGCTACCCCCCCTGGAAAGGCAACGTTCAACAAATCTTCAACTTGAATGCTTTTAATTCCTACGTCAAGCCTTATCTAAGGATTTCCTCCTGTCATTTTATTCCTGAGTTTTTTAGACAAAATTGCAAATATTTTTCGACTTGGTGTTTCATTTCACCTTTTTGTGACGGATATCTGCTCACTTTATTAATATATTATATAATGTTAAAATCTAGATGTATAAACGTTTAGTCGGGATGGCATATTAGTAAGAAAGGAATTGAGTCACAAACTCAAATTTGCTGATCTCTATATCTTTGCAATCGGATAGTGTAAACCTTTTGCATTTCAATATTTCAATATTTCATTAGATTATTTATTAATTCAGAGTTTGAATTAATTTCAAGTGTCAGTTGATTCACAACTGCAGGGACCTTGAAAGCTTTGTCTGAACGCTGAAGATATTTGTCGTTTTCTCTTTAAAAATTCATTATTTTCTACTGTGGCTTACTCAATTTAATAAAATTGAAAAAATTTAACAGGTCTTCAGGTGAAAAAAACTTCGAACTTGAAATGACCAACCTTAAATATCCCTCTTTATATAATATATCTTCTACGCAGTGCGAAGTACGTCAAACCTTATAGAAATCTAACGTATAGAAACTGCTACGTATAGCAACATGGCGTATTTTCCGGGAGAACATTTTTTATATTTTTGAGAAACTAAATAATCAGTGTAAAGCAGATTTAGTTTTCATAAAATCCTTTTATTTAAATGGTAAATCGGAGTTTTATGAAATCATATTAGCATTACTGGAGAACTTTTTTTTATACTTTTAAGAATTTTTTTTTCTAAAAATAAAATTGTTGATAGCATTTTTATAAAATATCTTTTTTAATAGTAACACGCAATTTTATGTATAACCATATAATCATTAATTTATGTTGTCAGTACATCATAAGATCTGGGGGACCTTAAACACAATAGAGAGCAGTACAAATGTATGTATTAAACTATTTTGCTCCTTTAATGTCTATTGTCTAGGGTATGTTAAAAAAAATAGAAATGTTGATAATGATAATGATAAGCTACAATGTTTTACAAAAACGTTTAATTCCTTAAAAATATAAAAAATTTTCTCCCGGAAAATACGCCATGTTGCTATACGGAGCAGTTTCTATACGTTGGATTTCTATAAGGTTTGACGCCATATTATTTGTTTCATAGATTAATCAAAATTACAGATAGGACGCTAGATGCCGACTTTTTGTTCACAATAACCCTGAGGCAGAAGCCCAAAGGAGTTATGCGCAGTCGGTATAGTACAGGCTCTTTCTCTGACTTGTAATTCTACGCAGCATGCGCGTATCTCCTTTGGGCGTCTACCTTAGGGTTATTGTGAACGAAAACCCCTAAATCTTTAATTATAATTAGGATGTCAAGATCTTTAATATCTTTATATTAATGATGTCAAGATCTTTAATATCTTAATATTAAGGATGTCAAGATCTCGAATCTATCTTTATATTAAGGATATCAAAATCTTTAATCTATTTTCATATCAAGGATATTAAGATCTTTAATCTAAGTTTATATCAAGGATGTCAAGATATTTAATCTATCTTATTTCAAGGGTGTCAAGATATTTAATCTATTTTCATAATAAGGATGTCAAGATACTTAATCTATCTTTATATTAAGGATGTCAAGATCTTTAATCTGGCTTTATACAAGGATATCAAGATCTTTAATATCTTAATATTAATGATCTCAAGATCTTTAATCTGTCTTTATATAAGGATATCAAGTATTTAATCTGGCTTTATATCAAGGATATTAAGATCTTTAATCTAAGTTTATATCAAGGATGTCAAGATCTTGAAACTAAGTTTATATCAAGGATTTCAAGATCTTTAAACTATCTTTTTATTAAGGATGTCAAGATCTTTAATGGGTAGCAGAGCGGAGAGCCGAGCTGAGAGTAGAGATATATCGCCAGATCTGCAGAATAGAAAGGAAGATTGACCACCGCCATTTTTCATATCAATTAGCACATATCAAATTCTTTTAATATTTTCAAGCATTTTTAGTCTTAAAGGGATAATGCATGACTTTTTATAAGGTGTTTTTTTTTCAAAATTTCAAATGACTCCATTTATTGTGTGTATGGCAAATCGCAACGGTACCATAACACGCTTTGTCTTACCAAGAATACAATATCTTTTTTACATTATTCATCTGACAAAGTTTTTAGGGGTACCTTTGAGAATGAGACATGGCACTCTTTACGTAGATTCTTAAATGTAATTTTATTTGCAAATCTTTAATTTAATATTCACTGTGATGGCGATGGTTTTGTTAATTAAGATCTCTGTTCCTTGTATCTCGTACCTGGCCCTATCTGCCGGTCAGCGAACTAGAAAATCATCCTATAAACACTACGGGGCCCAGAAAGCCCCTGAACCAGATAAATGTATGATAGATCCAAGTGTCTGGTATCAGAGACCAACATCAAGGTAAATTATGTCTGATAGATCCAAGTGTCTGGTATCAGAGACCAACTTCAAGGAAAATTATGTCTAACAGATCCAAGTGTCTGGTATCAGAGACAAACTTCAAGGTAAATTATGTCTGATAGATCCAGGTGTCTGGTATCAGAGACGAACTGCAAGGTAAATTATGTCTGATAGATCCAAGTGTCTGGTATCAGAGACCAGCTTCAAGGTAAATTATGTCTGATAGATCCAGGTGTCTGGAATCAGAGACCAGCTTCAAGGTAAATTATGTCTGATAGATCCAAGTGTCTGGTATCAGAGACCAACATCAAGGTAAATATGTCTTATAGATCCAGGTGTCTGGTATCAGAGACCAGCTTTACAAGGTAAATTATGTCTGATAGATCGAAGTGTCTGGTATCAGAGACCAACATCAAGGTAAATATGTCTTATAGATCCAGGTGTCTGGTATCAGAGACCAGCTTTAAGGTAAAATATGTCTGATAGATTCAAGTGTCTGGTATCAGAGACAAACTTCAAGGTAAAAATGTTTGATGATCCAAGTTTCTGATATCAGAGACCAGCTTTAAGGTAAAATATGTCTGATAGATCCAAGTGTCTTGTATCAGAGACCAACATCAAGGTAAATTATGTCTGATAGATCCAAGTGTCTGGTATCAGAGACCAACATCAAGGTAAATTATGTCTGATAGATCCAAGTGTCTGGTATCAGAGACCAACTTCAAGGTAAGCATGTCTGACAGATCCAGGTGTCTGGTATCAGAGACCAACTACAAGGTAAATTATGTTTAATAGATCCAAGTTTTTTGTATCAGAGACCAGCTTTAAGGTAAAATATGTCTGATAGATCCAGGTGTCTGGTATCAGAGACCAGCTTTACGGTAAAATATGTCTGATAGATCGAAGTGTCTGGTATCAGTGACCAACTTCAAGGTAAATATGTCTGATAGATCCCAGTTTCTGGTATCAGAGACAAACATCAAGATAAATATGTCATATAGATCCAGGTGTCTAGTATCAGAGACCAGCTTTACGGTAAAATATGTCTGATAGATCGAAGTGTCTGGTATCAGAGACAAACTTCAAGGTAAAATATGTCTGATAGATCCAAGTGTCTGGTATCAGAGACCACCTGGATATCCCGTCGTGAATTTTCAGGGCTAACTAAACTGATGGGATTAAACTCTTTCAAAATCTTTCAAAAATTTAAAAGTTGTCACAGTATAGATATTAAGATTAAGAAGTTTTGACGTCTGTTTGTTTAAGGCGTGTAGGTCGGGCTAGCTCTGAGGGTCCCAGCACGACTAACATGAGTACAACCAACGGTACAGTACAACGAAAGAAGTCCAGTGCTATGTACTTCTTACCGACCAACAATGAGAGTCCAGTGATGGTGATAAAAAAGCATCCCCATGAATCAGGGAGGAAGGATAGTTTTGACAGTGGAATCGGAATGCAGGTATGATATGCAATCAGAGCTGAAAACTTTAGAATGAGATATCCTTAATCCCGATTACTTAATCTGAGTATGGACACACTCTTGATGTACTTTTTAATCCTCTCTTTTTGGATATCCCTACTGATATCCGATTGAATTAAAGTCAGCTATTCACAAGCCGGCTTTTAGAGCATATAAACAAATATAAATTTAATCATGTTAAGATGAACTTATTAAATCAAACAACATAATTAATCACATTTAAGGACTAAACTGTCTTAATAAACATTAATCCAAATTTACTTTCATTCAATCGATGTTTAGTTCAATTGATATAACATTGACACCAGCAACACCAGAAATAAAAACCGGGGTTTTAAAAGATAAATCGAGTACATCTTAAAATTGCACGCTGATTGGTTAAATTTTAACTTCTTTCTTGGATATCGAATGCGTATTAAAATAATCTCGGGTTTAGTAAAACAAGGACTTTAAGCATTAATCTTGATATCCATCATTCTAAAGTTTTCAGCTCAGGGTATATAATTTAGGGTTCTTTAGACTTATTTTATGCTTGATACACACATTTCACGCCTTTTAACCTAAAGTATTTCCTTAATAACCTTGATAAAAATTATTTCTTGTTTTTTTTGTTTCTAACATAATTTATCCAAAATTTATTTCAAAAGACAATAAGGTTGAATTTACAAATGTAAAACATTTTCTATTTTCTTATTCGTGGACGAGACATGTATTTTCATTTTCATTTTATACATTTCTATTTTCTTATTCGTGGACGAGACATGTATTTTCATTTTCATTTTATATATTTCTATTTTCTTATTCGTGGAGAGACATGTATTTTCATTTTCATTTTATACATTTCTTTTTTCTTATTCGTGGACGAGACATGTATTTTCATTTTCATTTTATACATTTCTTTTTTCTTATTCGTGGACGAGACATGTATTTTCATTTTTATTTTATACATTTCTTTTTTCTTATGTCTATTCTTAAGTTGTTTATAATACTACTATTTAATTAAAATAACAATAATAATCTTTTTCGAAGAGTAAATTCATGTTAATTTACTAAAGAAATAAATAAATTTTATCATCTTTGTTATCTCTTTTTCTTTTGGACAACCCGTACATATTTAGTAAATGAAATACTCACATTAAATACCAAAAACTGAGTTTTTTCTTTAAAATTTGATCAAGACTATTTAAATTCGAATAATATTTAATTTGGATTTTTAGTCTTTGAAGAATTTAGAAATTTTTTATTTTTTTTGAAGAGATTTTGTTTGTTCTAAAGTGACCCATCACTGTACACAATTGGAGGATTTCTATTTCTCTCCTTGTCTTTTCTGCGTAAATGCACAAAAGGAATTGAGTCTTTGCCACAAACTCAAGTTTTGTATTCCTATATCTTTGCAACCTGGTGGTGTAAATCTTTGATATTCATAGTTTTGAAATATCTGAAGTTGTAGACATTGGGTTGAAAACATATAGAAATTAGAAAATCAGAGTTTGTGGCAAAGGCTCAATTTCTTTAAGATAAAAAATATATTTCTATCTTTTTTTTGCAATCATACTGTAGAATGACTCGGAGGAAACTTTAAAAATGAATGAACATAAAAATTCCTTAAAAGTATGAAGTAATATTAACCTAGATAGTTCAATGTTTTAACAAAATGATTCAATGAATGAACCAGGTTGAAACTATTAAATGAAACAAGTTGCAAACTAATAAAGTGGTATTTTCCTTTCAACTTCGAGAACACACAAGGAGTTACAGTAATTTAAAGATAAAATAGGCTATGAGATAAAACATAGTCACGTGATAAAAATGTTGGAGAAATTCCACACGGGCAGCCGTAGTACATTTGAATTTCCGAACCGGGTCAACCTTTCCAGTCCCAGTTTGTACTGTATCGCCTGGACATTGGGTAAACAAAGCAGACACTCAATAGGACTAGCCGGTGCAACAAGGTTGACGCGGTCAGACTTTAGGTTGAATTTACCTTTTCTAAAGGGTCAGAGGTGCGTGTCCAACTTCTCTTTCCATCACTGTTAAAGTATTAACAGTTACGATTTTAATACTAAGTAAAATTTTACGATTTTTTGCCCCTAGGGACCCATACATTATCTAACCAGCGAATATAGATATCTACATTCCTATAGATATTTTGCCCCTAGGGACCCATACATTATCTAACGTCTAGTATCCGAGGAGGTTAAAAGCATTTAATTTTGATAATTTTGAAAATTCACATAATAGTTTCGTATGACCAGAATATTTCATACATTATTTTTGCTTGATTCTATGTCAGGCTGTTACATTCGTCTTGTGTTTACCTTTCCGCCCAACGACAGTACACTGCAGTAAAAAATATGCGTACACCTCTGTAATAACTTTCCTTGCATTAGTACCTTTCAACGTATCATCTTGTATCACAGTTAAAAAAGGGCTAGGAAAGACATTTACAATCGTTTTTCTAAGGGTTAGTTGAGAACTAGGTGGACTAAGTAGAATCTTGTGTTTTAGTTAATAAAAACTATGGAAACCACGTAGAATTATGTATTAGTGTATTAGTTAATGTAGAACTAAAACTACGTAGAATCTTTGTGTTTATTTAATGGAAAACTAGGGGAACCAAGAAGAATCTTGTGTTTTAATTAAAGGAGAACTAGTGAACCACGTAGAATCTTGTCTTTGATGAACAAAGAACTTGGAGAACCACGTAGAACCTTGTGTGTTTAGTTACTAGAGAACTAGATGAACCACGTAGAACCTTGTGTGTTTAGTTACTAGAGAACTAGATGAACCACGTAAAATCTTTTGTTTTAGTTAATAGAGAACTAGGGCATCCACGACGAATCCTGTGTGTTAAGTTAATAGAGAACTGGGTGAACCACGTAGAATCTTGTGTTTTAGTTAAAAGAAAACTATTGGAACCACGTAGAATATTGTGTGTTTAGTTAATAGAGAACTGGGTGAACCACGTAGAATATTGTGTGTTTAATTAAAAGAGAACTATAGGAACCACGTAGAGTCTTGTGTTTTAGTTAAAAGAGAACTATTGGAACCACGTAGAATCTTGTGTTTGGAGAAGAGACAAGAAAGAAATACGTAGAGTCTCTAATTCATAAAATAATGCACAGGGTGTCCATTGTATTGCAGAGAGTCCATTATTTTACACAGGGTGTCCATTGTATTGCAGAGGGATTCCATTATTTTACACAGGGTGTCCATTGTATTGCAGAGGGAGTCCATTATTTTACACAGGGTGTCCATTGTATTGCAGAGGGATTCCATTATTTTACACAGGGTGTCCATTGTATTACACATATAATACAATTAAATTTATTTTGATAAATTTGTAATTCACAAAGCAGAAAGAAATGAAATTCACAAAGCAGAAAGAAATGATATTTCCTATTTGTCAGAATGCATTTCACATTGAAGCAAAGAATTCGCTTTCGAAAGAACACGGGCAGCCTTGTACATTTGAATTTCCAAGCCGGGTCAACCTTTCATGTCCCAGTTTGTACTGTATTGCCCGTACATTGGGTAAATATAGCAGACACTCAATAGGACTAGCCGGTGCAACAAGGTTGACGCGGTCAGACTTTAGGTTGAATTTACTTTTACTAAAGGGTCAGAGGAGCGTGAGAATAGTATAGTGAGACCAGAAATCTGTGGAACGGGCCTATTTACTCTATAAAATGTTCCTATGTTCATTGGACTATTTAAAGTCATAGCTAGAGTCTAAAAGTCGTCTTCCTGTTCCACAGTTTTCGGGTTCTCACTTGAAAAAAATATTATGTAGCCTTTGCCCTTACTGGCTTCAGAGGCGTAGTGGAGGTTTAGCCGAGGAGGGTGAACTTTTTTTGTGTGCACCCCCCCCTCCCAACGGTTGATGTGCAACCCCCTAAAAAAAACCATATGAAGAAAAAAATTAAAGCTTAAAATCTATACTAATCTACCGGACTATTGGTCATCTGACCATAATTACCAATCATACCATTATAAAATCTAGTAGTAAAAGAGCAAAAAGCTGGAAAAAATTAATTTTTTGAGTATACAACATATATCATACATCATTTAAAGCTTAATAAAACTCTGCGTCAAAATTTTGCTCTGAGAGACTGAAATGGATTTTAAATAATATTGTAAATAATCAAGGTTGTAATGCAAGGAACGTTAATTGATGTCGCGTATACTCTTCGTACATATTGAAACCAGTTCTCTCTGGGCGGAATTTGTAAACAAGAATAGATGCATCAGAGTTCGTTTAGTATCCGAGGAGGTTAAAAGCATTAAATTTAGATAATTTTGATAATTCACATAATGATTTCGTATAACCAGAATATTTCATTGATTCTTTTTATGTGAAAGATGGATTCCATGTCAGGCTTCGACATCCGTCTTGTGTTTACATTACCGCCCAAAGACAGTACACTGCAGTACAAAAGATGTGTACACTTCTGAAATAACTTTCCTTGCATTACATCCTTGATAAATAATAATAATAAGATATTGTAAAGGAGATTAAGGTCCAAGAAAGAATTTGAGAAACTATCATAAAATGGACAAATTGTGACATTGTCAATTGGATTGAAATGAAAAAATTCTGAATATATATTTAAGTTTAATATATTAGAGCTTGCCGCCTCTGGCTCTAGGGGGGGAGGCCTAGGGGGTGCACAGGGTACCGCCCCCCCCTCCACTACGCCCCTGACTGGCTTGCACATTTGACGTCTTGTATGTACCGAAAAATAAAATAAAATGTGATGAAATAATCAAAAATATTTTTGGAACATTGAAAAAAAAATGGCGAAACAAAATTTTATTGGAAAAAAGAAATTTTTAGAAAAATTGCATTGGAAAATGTTTATTCTATTTCTTTTCAATATTTTATAATTTTATATTTTTAAATCGGACAGTCCAGTCTACAACATGGAGGGTCACAAATCTTTAGTACTTTTATTTCCTGAAAGAAGGGTTCCATCGTCTCGTCTTAAAAGATTCTAAACCGAAACTTAAAGGGACAGACCGGCTATGTAAGGTAGTTAAACTTAGTATGCAGTAATATGGACAGATTCTTTAGAATTCATTTGAGACATATAAAACTTTTTCACGATGTATAATTACTGAGTTTGATTGCAAAGTCGACGTTTAAAATCATGAATTTGGGTGGGTACGTTTTCAGAATCGTTTTTTTTAAATTATTAAATAACGACGACGAAAAA
>NW_019396294.1:288436-291508 GCF_000591075.1 Eurytemora carolleeae | reverse complement strand
AACTTCTTTTATGTTACCTCAACTTCTTTATGTTACCTCAATTTCTTTTATGTCACCTCAACTTCTTTTATATTACCTCAACTTCTTTTATGTTACCTCAACTTCTTTTATGTTACCTCAACTTCTTTTATGTTACCTCAACTTCTTATATGTTACCTGTGAAATAGGAAGACTTTAAGAATCAAGTTATAATGAGCATGAGAAACAGCAATTGTTCAGTGTAAACAGACACATTTTACTAAATCAGGGATTTTAAAAGTGTATAGTTAAATATTGCTTTAATGTCGTCTATCTATTTCCCTATCACTCCTGTATGTCGAGTCCATTAGCGCCTGATCCAATCAGGGTTCTGCAGTCATGTGTTTGTTGTCTGTTCTGAACCAATATCACATCCATCTTTCTATCTATCTCATTACCCAATTAGAGTTATGAATCCTTCAATCGGCGCTCTCAGTAAATGGAAATATTTACTTCTACTGAAACTATAGTGTGCTATTTCCTTTTTACAGGAAGATGATCAGAAACGAAAGAAAAGTACTGGGCGGAAAGACGGAGAACCAATCGGAGATACGCTACACGAGCTGCGCGAATTATCCCGGAGAATCGCGATCACGTCAACCAAAATGATCGAATTGGAAGAATTTGCGGAGAAAATTCAACAAGCACAGAGACATTCAACAGAGTTTCAGATGCAGCTTACTAAACTTACAGACGCTTCAGAATTAGAGAAAGGGGTGACAAAGGTAGGTTTTAAATTTTTTTTTAAATAATCGAAATTGTAATAATCATAATTAAGATCGGGTAATAATTACCATTGATTCAGCGAATAGAGTTCTAAACTTTCTGTTTGTCGGTCTGTTTGTATCCATAAACTAAAAACAGGGGGCGGGCATAACTCTCCTAGTTTTGCCTGGCTAGGTTTATACTGTACAGTGAAATTTGTCGAAAAATGTTTCCTTATGACTGAGTTGGTATCATAGAGTACAGTGGGTTTAAACCTAAATAAAAAGTATTTATTTNGTTATATGTATAGATGTTGAATAAATATTTCATCAAGGTTCTGGATATGATAGAGTTTGATCGGAAGCAGGAGTTACAAAGATTAAAAAAGAAAACTGAAGATTTTCTCCGGAGAGTTGAGCACGGTCTGCCTATGGTCGGAGACCAGGATGAACTCAGGTACCTGGAGCAGGGGGCAGAGGACAGAATTTTATAAATTTATAAATCTACCTGTTTAAATCTTGAATTTCCGATTCAAATCCGATCATGATTCATGAATTTAACTTTGAATCGATGATTCAAGATGCAGTATAGGCAGTTCAGCCACCTACAGGGTTAACATATATTTGCTGTATTGTGATTTAACTTCAAATCTTCAAGTTTGGTCGTAAATTACGATTTTAGCTTTTTCCCATGACTCACTCAACATAGAGTCTCAAAACCAAACTAAGAACTTCCCATGGTTCTCCCGAGTTCCCCAATCAAAATTTGAGACAAGTTGGTCTGGGGGTTTCTGAGTTATGATCGGACAAACAAACATACAAAGAGAGATTACAACTTCATATAGATAGATGAATTGAAAAAAAAATTTAAGTCTTAGCCAGAGGGTTTCTGTCCTATTTTAAACCTTCTTCAAACTGAAATGTATAAATGCACCGTTAATCAAGGTTTATATAATTTTAATTTTTAATTTTTAGTATCTTTTCCTTGTTAGAATTTAGAGTACAAAACCTCGTCATTAACTAAATTTATTACCTGGGTAAGATGCTAAATAAATTGTTTTCGCGGATTTTATTACAGTGCAAAGTGCGCCATTATAGACCAGTATATTAAAGGGGAGTGTTACCCTTCATAGTGGTTGGACTGGTTTGTACGATTCACTATGTAACAAAGTGAAATATATTGTGTCGTTGTTTAATTTTAAAATGTGTTAATCATGACAATTTACTTCATTATCTCTGCAGTATAAATCCTGAACTTACTTTTATAGAGATTAATCCACAGTTTTTTAGTTACACAACAAGAATTTCTTATTAATTTTTAACCAGTCAATTGGTTGAGGCTGCAATTGTAAAAAAAGGCCACTCTCAGGGAATATATATTTTTAAGAACCTCGCCCCCCTTCCCCATGCTTGGGAAAAACATTGTTATAGTTCAAGTTTTTTTTCTTAACTTTTTTCAACATTTTCCCCCCATTAAAGTTAATCAATTCAGCGAATATAACCCTAACTGGGAACTGTACAGACAAATGTATACTTCAGTGCGTGCAGTACACTGTACAAACAAATGTATACGCCTGTGCGTGCAGTACACTGTACAAACAAATGTATTCTCCAGTGCATGCAGTAAACTATACAAACAAATGTATACTCCAGTGCGTGCAGTACACTGTACAACCAAATGTATACTCCTGTGCGTTCAGTACACTATACAAACAAATGTATTCTCCAGTGCGTGCAGTACACTGTACAGACAAATGTATACTTCAGTGCGTGCAGTACACTGGTACAAACAAATGTATACTCCTGTGCGTGCAGTACACTATACAAACAAATGTATACTCCAGTGCATGTGTGCAGTACACTGTACAAACAAATGTATACTCCAGTGCGTGCAGTACACTGTTTAAACAAATGTATACTCCAGTGTGTGCAGTACACTGTACAAACAAATGTATACTCCAGTGTGTGCAGTACACTGTACAAAAAAATGTATACTCCAGTGTGTGCAGTACACTGTACAAACAAACGTATACCCCAGTGTGTGCAGTACACTGTACAAACAAATTTATACTCCTGTGCGTGCAGTACACTATACAAACAAATGTATACTCCAGTGCGTGCAGTACACTGTACAACCAAATGTATACTCCAGTGCATGTCTGCAGTACACTGTACAAATAAATGTATACTCCAGTGCTTGCAGTACACTGTTTAAACAAATGTATACTCCAGTATTTGAGGGAAATATTCTTAAATTTTTATCTTTTAACATTAAAATATCTATTACATAAACAAACTCTCAGCAGTACAAATTCAAATGTATACTCCAGTGCGTGCAGTACACTGTACA
>NW_019396294.1:260902-288431 GCF_000591075.1 Eurytemora carolleeae | reverse complement strand
TAATAATAAATATCAAAGGTTTACACCATCAGGTTGCAAGGATACAGGGATTAAACTGTTTGAGTTTGTGACAAATATTTAAAATCACAATTTTATCAAATTTTGTTTTATTGAAACATTATTTTCATTTGATCTTACCTTATCCGATATAATTTGTTCAAAACAATTTATTTGCCTGAAAAGTGTTGCATGAATGCCTGAGGTCGGAGGTTGGCCTAGCTCAATAAAAAGGCCAATTTGAGGCCTAACGAGAAATATCTAATTACTAATAGGCCTAAATATGCAGAGTATGTGTTGACATCTCAAATCTCTATATTTTTTTTTTAATTGAATTGTAAGCTATCAAGGACATGGTGTGGGGGGGAGGGGACTTTTTTTAAAATTGGAAATATGGGAGATGTGAGGGGGGGGGGGGTTATATTTTTAGTCTCAGAAATATTTGTGTTTGAAAGCAAAAAAATCTGCATTATTTTGATATGAGAAAATTGATCTCTCAAATAAAGGGATCGTTTAGATATTTGGGTAATGTGAGAGGGAACAATAATTGAATAAATTATAGGAATTATTATCTAAAGTTTCTCAATGTTACAAAAACTAACTTAAGAAAAAAAAATTTACTTTTTTTCTGTCTTTCGAATGAGTTCAAATTACTTTATTCAGTGAGACCCATTAAACTGTGGAAGAGGAAGATGACTCAAAGACTCAAGTTATGACTTTGAATTGTCCAAAAACATGAAATAAATTGAGTAGTTGACTTATTTCACTAAATAAATTGGTTTTCAAGTAACTGGTAAAACTATTTGCTTTACGACAGATATCTAATATTAATTTAATATTATTTTAATGTAGTCTTTCTATTCCACATTATTGTGGGTTCCAATGTAGTCTTTTAGACTTCGTGAACATTATTATTTTTACTTTTGATACTTCAATCTTAGATTATTTGATTTAGAAGAAATTATAGTTTAAAATATCTAAGATCTGTAGATACAGGGTTTCCGCCTGTTGAAATTTGGCCTGCATGCAAATTATCTACTTATATCAAATTTTATCGCGGGGCACGAAAAAAATATGTATCTAGCTTAAGATAAAATATAGAAAAACAAATTTGTAAACTCTTGATGGGATAAAAAATGTTTAAATTGCAATAAATTATATAGCCTGTAAATCAAACTGCCCGGGGTTCTTTAATCTTTTTACACGTTACTTAATTAAGTAAATCAAATAAATATATATTACTAATTTGTGTTCTTAAACTAAACAACACAATATAGTGTTTTGCTGAATTTTTCTTATTTTTGTTTGTCTAAAGTTTAATTGTTTAGAATTACATTTTTAAATTCAAACTTAAAACAAACAAGCATAGAAATCACAATACAAAAAACTTGTCCCAACTCCGAAATAGTGACTATCACAAAAACTTAACACAGATTTACAAATGCGTCAGTTTTGTATTCAATTTTTAAATTCACCTAATATATAATTGAGTACTATTTAAAAATGCGTCAGTTTTGTATTCAATTTTTGAATTCACCTAATATATAATTGAGTACTATTTAAAAATGCGTCAGTTTTGTATTCAATTTTTAAATTCACCTAATATATAATTGAGTACTATTTAAAAATGCGTCAGTTTTGTATTCAATTTTTAAATTCGCCTATTATATAATTGAGTACTATTTAAAAATGTGTGAAAAATGTTTATGAAAATTCAAGATAAAAAGTCATTATTTTGCTTCGAAACGTATAAGAAACCTTCAACCTTCGATCGTGTAAATTGAAAATAAAAATGAGGGATGAAAATTCTCTAAAAATTGTATAAAAGTGCTCGATCGTGAATTAAATTTCTGTACCATCAGTGAGTTATAAAAGTATAATTCAGTTATTTTAGAAAAAAAATTCGTTTTTTAAAGAAATCAGATACTATTTATTTCAAAGACAAACTTGGATTGTGCACATCCCTAAAATGTATATTTTAAGGACGTACAAAAAAATGTTTAGTCTCAAGTGCAAGGTTTAACATTTTTATCTTTTATACTATAACATTTTTAGCTGAGTCTTTGACAAAAACTAAAATTTTCTAATCCCTATATCTATATCTATATACCTAATTGGGTAAACCTTAGATCTAAGACATTGAGTTGCAAAGATATAAAATTAGAGTTAGTGGTAAACACTAAAATATTTGGGTTCAACAATATTTGTACTTGTTTTGTGCAAAAGTCTTGAGACCTGAATTCCTAGTACTTCTTTAATTTTTGTACTGTCAATAGAGATTCTTTTCTTAATTAATGATATGAAATATCTGCACTCCATTTTAAATTTTTTAGAATTAAGCATGATATTTAAAAAGAATTACTTTTAAGTTTCAATTTTTTAAGTTTTATATCTAGTTTTAAGATAATTATAGTATTAATTGATTTTTTAGTTTTCAAATTTGGAAGGTTTTTAATAAATAAACGTATAAATCGATTTTTTTCTTTTTATTTTTCTTTAATTTTTCTTGTTAAGTTGCTAGAAGGGGGGGGGGGATTGTGGAGTAAAAAATATTCTGATTTTATCGAATTTTTTTACTTAAATTTGAAAGATTTAAAAGGGGTAAAAATATCTTTCACTTTCATGGCTTCATTCAAAACTTTCATATTTTCTGAACATTGAAAGTAGAAAGTAGAAAGTAGAAAGTAGAAAGTAGAAAGTAGAAAGTAGAAAGTAGAAAGTAGAAAGTAGAAAGTAGAAAGTAGAAAGTAGAAAGTAGAAAGTAGAAAGTAGAAAGTAGAAAGTAGAAAGTAGAAAGTAGAAAGTAGAAAGTAGAAAGTAGAAAGTAGAAAGTAGAAAGTAGAAAGTAGAAAGTAGAAAGTAGAAAGTAGAAAGTAGAAAGTAGAAAGTAGAAAGTAGAAAGTAGAAAGTAGAAAGTAGAAAGTAGAAAGTAGAAAGTAGAAAGTAGAAAGTAGAAAGTAGAAAGTAGAAAGTAGAAAGTAGAAAGTAGAAAGTAGAAAGTAGAAAGTAGAAAGTAGAAAGTAGAAAGTAGAAAGTAGAAAGTAGAAAGTAGAAAGTAGAAAGTAGAAAGTAGAAAGTAGAAAGTAGAAAGTAGAAAGTAGAAAGTAGAAAGTAGAAAGTAGAAAGTAGAAAGTAGAAAGTAGAAAGTAGAAAGTAGAAAGTAGAAAGTAGAAAGTAGAAAGTAGAAAGTAGAAAGTAGAAAGTAGAAAGTAGAAAGTAGAAAGTAGAAAGTAGAAAGTAGAAAGTAGAAAGTAGAAAGTAGAAAGTAGAAAGTAGAAAGTAGAAAGTAGAAAGTAGAAAGTAGAAAGCTGAATGTTGATTGTTAAATTTAGATTTGTAATATTATCAAACTTTAAGTGAGAGGAATTGAGTCTTTGCCACAAACTCTGATTTCGCATCCCTATATCTTTCCAACCCAATGTTGTAGCCCTTTATGATTTCTGTTAGATGAAAAAGTCTAAGTTTGAAATAACAAAGATTTACAGCATCAGGTTGCAAAGATATAGGGAGTAGAAATTTGAGTTTGTTTCAATGACTCAATTCCTTATTAAAAAGTCAAACTATTTCTTTCTATTAAAAGTTTCTATTTCAAATTTTTTCAATATCTCCAATTAAAATGCAAATTGAAAATTGGCTATCAAAAAGTTGGAATTGGTTCAATCAGTTCTTCGAGTAGACCTTGTTATATTTATATTAAAATGCATAATACTAGGGATGGATTTTTTTTCAGTTCATTTTTTGAGTGATCATTGCATTTTTCCCAATGTTTGGTAGAAATTGCTTATCAAAAAGTTGGAATTGATTCAATCAGTTTATCGAGGAGACCTTGTTATATTCTTGTTATACGCAAATAACATCAGTTCTCCCACTAAACCTTGTAAACAACAAAATAACAAGGTTTCGTGGAAAAGAAGAAAAAACAAAAAGAACATTCTTCAGCCGCAGTTTATCCATTTCACCAATTATTTCTATTTTTTTCGTTAATAGAAATTTATTTTTGACATGATTTGTTTTTGTATTTTTGAACATAGTGATGTATTTATAAAATAACGAAACGTTGATAAAAAACATACAAAAATTTTCGGTGAAAAAAGAGACACATACACTTAGAGGGGTTCTATGAATAGAACGGTGTCAAAGGTTCATTAATCTTTCTTTGTATTCCCCCCCCCCAAAACCAGAAAGAAGAAGTCCTACGATGCATGCACTGAATTTGATTTATTTGTATTATATTGCAATTATTCGAAAATATGATAACGATTATTAACTTTGTTTTTCAATTTTAAATTCATCAATTTTATTGTATTTCTTTAAACCCTCGAAATTTGATCTTAAAAATTAGAATTTTCCTGTTCGATTTTTACTACGCTTTTTTTAATATATTATTTTATTAATTTATTATAATCTTAGTTAATAAAATATTACTAGTAAAAAGTATGAATCATAGTTTTAAACAAAATGAAATCTAAGGAAAGGAACTGAGTTCTTACCACAAACTCAAATTCTTCTATTTCCTTTAAGTTTGGAACCTGTTTGCGTAAACCTTTGATATTTCAAACTTAGATTGTTTGATATCAATATTATTCAAAGTTTAAATATCAAAGATTGGGGTTAAAAAGAATGGATTAGCTATTTTTTAGCCAAAAACTCAGTTCCTTTGTGTAGAAAAGTGAAATTAAAGGAATTGAACTTAGTTCTTGTTACAAACTCAACTTTTCTGATTCCTATAACTTTACAACCTGATGGTTACTTAAAATATAAACACTATAAACAAATATTGATTTAAATCTTTGAATTGTTTCCGTCCGTTTTAAAAACTCTAAAATGTATTAGGATTTTTCTAATTACTTCTTCTGAAATAACAGCCCATGTCAGCTTAGAAATTTTCCTCTCTTAGGCTTGAAAAAGTGTAATTATATTTCGGACCTGCTGTCTCATCACTGGTGAATCTTGCTAACTGTGCATTAAACAAAATAGTGATTAATGAAGAGAACTTATTATATTATTTTTTATTCTTTTTTGATGATTATCTTAAAATTTTTTTTCCCCAGAGATCTGTTGATTGGGCTGGCGGAGCTAGAGAAGAAGACGATCAGAGGTTTTGACGAGGTTAATCGACTCGAGGAGAAGACAGAACGTGTCGAGGTTCGACAAAGAGAACATGAGAAGCATCAACGACTTCGCCGTGAAAAAGTGGCAATGTCGAACGGAACTATGCAGACCCTGCTCCAGGATGCCAAACAGATCGATAGCATTCTCCAGGAGGTCCGGGAGTACCAACAGTCAGATATCAAGGTGGCTGAGAACAATGTTAATGAGTTTATCAATCTGATGGGAGCTACTAGCGCCGGAGAGATTAAGGAGGATATTGAGCAAATAGAAAAGTTTAAGAAAATCTCTGAGGAATTGAAAGCACAGGTGATGGAGGATAGGCTTGAGAGTAATAAGATCCAAACAGCTGTAGTGGATCAGGATCAGACTATAGACGTCAAGTTAGCAACAGATCTACTCAAGGGGAAAATTCAAACAAGGAAAAAGAAAACTCTAAAGTTGAAACAAGAATATGAAGAATTTTTAACAGAACAGAAGAAAAAATATGATATATTGCTGAAAGTAAAAAGGGCCGAGGCAGAAAAAATGCGATTGAAAAAACTGAAAGAGGAAGCAGAAAGAAAACAAAGAAAGGAAGAGGAAAGAGAATTAGAACGTTTAAGAAAATTACAAGAAGAAGAAGAGAGAAAGAAAAGAGAAGAAGAGGAGAGGGAGAAAGAAAGACTAAGAGAGCTGGAAGAAGCCGAAGCTAAAAAGATTGCAGAAGAGAAAAGACAGAAACTTCTGGAACAACTTAAAATAAAATCTGAAATTCAAGAAATAATTAATACTGAAGCCAAGAACCTACAGAAAATGCAGTCAGTTTCAGAGACTGTTGAGCTGACACAAAGGGAAATAGAACTTGTGTTTGAGAAGCGTCGAGAATTATGTACAAACCCCGAGGGATTAACTGATGAAAGTGTTATTGAGAAAATGCTGGTTGAGTTTACAGACTTCTCTGAGAGTTTACAAAACAACGAAGAAGTTTTAATCAGCATTGGGAAGAAGGTTCTCATCCCCTCTCAGGATATGATCATGCTCATGGAGGAAACTCAAACCCTGTGTACTCGTATAAAGAAGGATTGGGTTGTGCTGGAACGAATGCAGGGAAGAACAAATAAGCAACTGGATAATCAGAAAAAGCAGTTGACTGGACAGCTGCTCGAGATCAAGAGAAGGGAAGAAGAAGCAATGGATGCGCAGAGAAAAGCTCAATCTGAAATAGATGCTGCCAATGCTGAAGCTGAAAGACTTAGACTTCTTGCAGAAGAGCAGAGACGATTGCTGGAGGAAGAAGAGAGAAAACGAAGATTACTGGAGGAAGAAGAAGCAGCTAGGTATGCAGAAGAAATGAGACGAAGAAAACTAATGGAAGAAGAGGAAAGACAAAGAAGGATTCGCGAAGAGGAGGAAGAAAGAAGAAGGAGAGAGTTAGAAGACGAGGAGATGAGAAGAAGACAACAAGAACTAGACGAAATGGAAAGATTGCTTGCGGAAAAGCGGGAACAGATTGCCGTCATCGAAGAGGAATGGAGAGCCTTTGACTGGGATGATAAGCCCTGGGACGGGGAGTATGCTGGAGAAATGATTGGATGTTTAGCTAGCCCTGCCCTCCTCGCCGGTATCAGGGATCCAAAGAAAATTGCGGAAATTCTTCGCCGGGCGAAGGCAATGGCCCTGCTTCGGGAACAAATGCGCGAAGACGCGAAGAAGCTTGCATATATTTGCAAAGCTATTGAGGAGATGCAGATTGCTGCAAAGAAGGCTGAGGAAAATAGATGGTCTCGACAGAACACTGAATGGGTGAAGGATAAGGTTGTATTCCGTCCTTGTGATCTTATCTGTTCCACCCAGGAGGCCTCCTTCAAACCAAACAATTTCTTAAGCCTGGAGGAGAGTCGACGCCAGGCTAAAGAAAGGAAAATATCAAGAGCAAATATGGCTCCTGTAACCCTACAGGTTAGTGTCATTGATAAAAGGGACTGTAGACATAATTTCAAGAGACCTTTCACTTATAAAGTAAAGGGACATGTCATATTTACAATGAAACCCTTTAAACATTTGTCTTATTGTTGTCGCTTAATAAATATTATTTTAAATTATGCTTTTCTGTAAACTACAGACAATATCTTTCTCATTATTACTCAGATAAATGTTTAAAGGGTACCATTAAATTATGGATCACGAGACTTCACAGTCCATTTAACCTTACATCTTAAAGTATTTTTTTACTATAACACTCCTACACACATACTTGGCATAAAAGATGAAAGAAAAAATATATTTCAAACAAAATTAAAATTAGATCATGATTGATAACTAACAAGCGTGCAATATTTTCTTTTACCTAAGGTGTTTGCAACTATAAGTGTATAACTATTAAGTTGTTAACTTAAATGATATTATAATCGTTACAATTTGGCTTCCATTTTAAATGGACTGTTTTAATCAAAAATACATGAGAAATATTTGCTGCCCCTCTTTAAATATAAATCCATTGAAATCCATTTTGGCGATAATATTTTCGGAATTTCAGATTGATTTGTTGATACAAAATATAAATTTAAAGAATAAAAATAAGTAGATAAATTTTTTGAAAACAAGTATTTTTTTCCAAATCCTATTTCTTTTCAAATTAACTGTCAACTGCATGTAACCCAGACTTTAAGTAAAAGGATTGAATTTGGTTTAGGCAAATTAACCCAGATTTTTCTTCTTATGATTGAAAGTTTTATGTGATTGTATTTGTTACTAAGTCATTAAATATTACAGGAAATAATGACTACCTTTGAAATCTTTTATTTTATTTCTACATAGAAAGTGAAGAAGTCAATGGTAGAATTAATTATTTCTTTATCATCAATATTATATTCTTATTCTGTATAAAGATACTGAGTTTTGCCACAAACTTAAATTTTTCACTACCTTTATCTTTGTAACCTTATCTTTGATATTTCAAACTTATTTTATCTATCAGAATTCATAGTTTGAAATATCTATGACATTTGGTTGCATAGATATATGGATTAATTAGAAAATCAGAGTTTGTGGCAAAGACTCAATTTATCGGAAAATTCCTCCGTTTTTTTCCAATGTAACAGATCGTCTTTACAATCTTCTCATTTGTGGGTAACCCTGTAACTATTAGTTTCTAATCTAGGAGCTTGCTAAACATTCCGAGATCCCTGTCTCCGCCCTAGAAGGATCCTATGGTGGGTGGTCAAGGCAGAGGGTGAACCACGCCCCTTCCTCTAAACGTAAAGGATACCTGGATAGGTTTTAGCAAAAGTTGAAATATGGAATTAATATTTAGTTTTGATAATAAAAGGGTAGGGTCACAGATTCTTGATAATTCAGATTAATTTCTGAATTCTATCATGTTTGTAAACAGTCTGCATTGATTGATAGAGTTCAACTGGTTCAATGAATTCAAACCGAAACCTAAATCAAGTTTAAAAACCGAGACCAAGCTCATTAATAAAAATACGCGGTATTCATTATAGATTTGGCGCGTGCAATTTATAAAAATAATTAACAAAATTTATTCGTTTCTTTCAAGGATTATTTCATTAATTTCCCGTCGTAAGGAAGAACCTAGACGATTATTATGCATGATAAAGTTACAAACAAAAATGAATATAATTTAAAATGAATATTCAATATTTAGTTTATAATAAACTACTTTTGTAGAAGCAAAATTCCTGTAGCATTTCTGTAATAGTGTGATCATGAAAATTATAAAAAACTAAATCCTAAATATTTTTATTTAATTACAAAACTAAGATTCATGAAATTTACATTTAAAGAAACTGCTCGGATAGTTTGGTAATATGGCAATGTTCAAGAGTAATTGTTAAAAAAACAAAAAAACAATTTTGATTTGAAAAATTTGACACAAATACTAAAATATCTGAACATTTCCTATACTATCCTATAACATTCATATTGATGCCCTCCATTATGGTATTTTCCCAAAGGCGACTTCCCAAGTGACAATTTCCCGCATTGGTAATTTCCCAATCGGCAACTTCCCAAAGGTTATGCATCTTCTAAGTCGCTGCATACCATAACATGCTAGGGGCCGAGCGCTGCGGTTGGGACAGACTTGGGAAGTTGCCGCTAGTATGGGGAGGTTATGTATTTTGAATTCTACTCAGTTTTCTCAGAACAGTTTATTAACGATGCAATATTGCTCTGTAAAAGACAGAATGCAAGTCTTCCTGTGAAAATGGAATCCTGCACACGATAAAGGAGTAGTGGATTTTAATGGTTACATGGAAAACAAATTCTCCATTTAAATATTTTCAGAAATCACCCCCGAGTACTGTAATATACAGATTGACCTTTCGAAGTGAAGTACATCGCCTGTACAGTTAGTAAAGGATTATTGTACATCATCACTCTATATACTATAACCTCGTTGTTATAGCCCAATATATGTCGTAGACCTTTCGCCAATTTCTTATTCATTTAACCATAGATACAACTATAGGTCGTATCTATCTATCTACATTGCTCTGGTAAAGCGTAACCATAATGAGACTATGGTTCTACCTATGGTAGAGAGTCTAAGAAATTGGCCACTTATATAGATGTGTAACAAATGCCTTACTCCAATAAGTTTTCTTAAGTCAGTATCAATCCGGATCCAACCTTTGTTTCCCTTAGTATCCATCAATCGAGATACAACCTCCGTATCCGTCAGTATCCATCAATCGAGATACAACCACCGTATCCGTCAGTATCTATCAATCCGGATTCAACCTCTTCATTCGTCTGTATCTATCAATCAAGATACAACCTCTGCATTCGTCTGTATCTATCAATCCGGATACAACCTCCGTATTCGTCTGTATCTATCAATCCGGATCCAACCTCCGTATCCGTCTGTATCTATCAATTGAGATACAACCTCTCTAGAATTCCATGGTCTTTAATAATACCTTAGTCTGTATCAATCTGTATATCTTAGTCTGTATCTATCAATCGAGATACAACTCAAGTACAACTCGCTCGCTACATGAAAAATATTACTCTAATACCGTATTGAGCAGAGTTCTTATTCCAACTCATCTATAGTTTGAGTTTTATGGTACATTTTAAATAAAATCATATTACATGTTAATGATAAGGACTGAGAGGTTTTCTCAGAAATTAACGAAAGTAGCTAGGTTACAGATAATGTACAACATAAAATATCTAGGTGTGTTCAGGTTTACAAATATGGGATTTACTACTTATTTCTTACAGATATTTACAGCTTACATAGTTTACTTTACACTCTCAGGTTGCAAAGAAATAGGAATGAAAAGTTTTAGCTTTGTGTCCACCAGTCTCAAGTTTTCTAATTTCTACAAAATACAGATTACCTTCAAACCATGCATGGGATCCACACAAAACCCTTAGATCAAAAAACTATAATCCCTCCAAAACTCTGGGATTCTCAAAACCCTGGAAGTCCTCAAGAACCCTCTGGTATCCCTAAAAACCCTGTAATCCCTCCAGCTAAACCCTGTGATCCCTCCGGCCATAACCTAGGATCTCTTTTAACCTTAAGATCCCTTCGAAACCCTGGAGTTCCTGTAAACCCCTTAAAGGATTCTTTCCAACCCTCTATGATATCCCTTCTAAACCATGGAATCCCACAAACACCATAGAATCCACTCCTAAGTCTTGGGATCCTTCCAAATCTGGAATCTCTGCAAAAACATTGCAATTCAACTCCAGAATACTTGGATTCCTTTCCAGCTTGGGATTCCTCCAGAACTTTGGACTCCCTCCAAAACTTTAAACTCCCTCCAAAACCCGGGACTCCCTCCAAAACCCGGGACTCCCTCCAAAACCCTGGACTCCCTCCAAAACCCTGGACTCCCTCCAAAACCCTGGACTCCCTCCAAAACCCTGGACTCCCTCCAAAACCCTAGACTCCCTCCAAAGTCTGGGGGGGGGGGGCAAATTTCTGGAGTTAAAGTCAGAATAATATAATTTAAATTCTGAATCTCCTAGATTTGCATAATTATAGTTTAGAGAAATATAAATCTACAATTCAAACATAATAAGCGTATGCCATTGTCAAAACAAAGCAAAGATAAGAATTTAACATTTAGATGATAAATATAAAGAACTAAGATTGTAAAGAAAGCCAGATTCAGGGCTGCAGAGCAACCAATACATACTATCAAAATATTTTTTTACTTAAAACTGCATGAACACTCGTCAGATACTCAAAATTTTCTATTCCTATATCTTTGCAACCTTACAATGTAAATCAGGATGCTTAGTAACAGTTAGGCTAAATAACAGTACAAAAGACGACATTCTAATCTAGAGCATTACAGTCATCACAATTTGCCGTTACTTTTGTTTATAACGGTTATTCCGCTCGTTAAACGGAATCTAACTTTAATTTCAAAGACTGCCGTTCGATAAAGTGACTTTGCCCAGCCCTCTATGTAACATTTATTTGCTGCATGTTTAGAACACTATTGTTCTTGTTTAGTGCAAAATATAAATATACTTTTTTTGTGGTTTTATGAAACACTAGCTGAAGAGCCCGACTTTGCACGTGAATTTTTTAGATCGAATTTTGAAATAAAAAATCTTTTAAAAAAAATTGATTTAAAAAAAAGTTTATTATTTTATTATTATTTGACTTGTAGTTTTGACCTTTTTATTGTTAGATTAATGTTTTAGTTCTGATAAACGATTGTTCCTCTTTTATTTGAGAGTGTTGAGAAAAACTAGATTAAGGAGAAGTGCACGTGACAAGAATTTGATCCAGTCTAGTTCTTCCAATCAGAAAATGTCCAGAATTCCTTTATGTAAGGTCACATTTCCTACAAACGTCCCCCCCCCCTTTCATACTGTTTTAATCTTTAACTTTACAGACAAGTAAACGTAGTTTAAATGATACTAGCTTTAAAACCCAGCTTTGTCCGGAAACTGAACTTTTTAAATTTAAAACTTGTAAACCCAGCTAATAGCATCCTTGGTCTAAAAAACTCCTTAAACGAAAGGAATTGAGTGGTTGTCACACACTCTGATTTTTTAATTCCTATATCTTTTCAACCTGATATTTCAAATTTATATTATTTGATCTAACAGAAAACATAGTTTGAAATATCTAAGGTCTACAACATTGGGTTGTAAAAACAGAGATTTTTACTTTATATAAATAGATGTTAGGATGTGTAGATGGATATTTTCAAAATGTACAATACATTGTACGTTGTACATTTTATAAGAATAGCTTTTTTTTGTCGACAACCACCCCCCCCCCTCCCCCTCCAATATCTTAAAAGCATTAAATAGAAAATTACGGTTTTCTATATAAAGGGATACTTAAAATGATGCCGCAAAATATAGTTTCAATCTGTTTACTCCTAAAATATATATATATTCTACAATATGCCAGTTCAAATCATGAATCACCGATTCAAATCCTAGCCTTTCTTCAACTTTGCAAAGGTGATTCAGGATTTGAATCAGCGGTATTTAGTTCAGCAACCTCTCTCCTTTTAATCGAATTCTATACTAATTGTTGAACTCTAATCGAACAGGAATATATATATATAAGTCTAAGAGCCAATTTATTCTTTTATAATGATAACTAAAAACAAGCGCTTTATAATATTTATAAAATGTTAATGGCTACACTCTACAGGGCTAAAATAACGATTTGCAACACTTCGAAGTCGACCCTGTCTAATAAATCGATGCAACTTTTCATAGCAGGCTAAATCTATGTAAGCAGAGCTGACAAATTTAGAATGGTGGATATCGAGATCAATGCTTTATCTCCTATTTTTCTTAATCTCGAGATTAAATAATGCTTGTTCTCCTCTTGTAATTAATCTCAAGATTAATTAAACGATCGGGATTAAGGATATCCCATTTTAAAGTTTTCAGCTCTGATATAATTTTATTTTGTACAATATCAGAATCTTTAAATATCTGTTGCAAGAACACCATGATAAACCGTCTTGAATCGTATTATTGGTTCATAAAAACTTTTATCTTAATCTGATATAAATGATCTTGAACATTTAGTCGGTTTTCTGTCTTAAAAATGTTTAATTCTGGTCATTTCATTCATGGTTTCTGCGGCAGATATCCGTAAGTAAATTCCAGAGAAAATTTTATCTCTACCAATTATCAAGACTGGATCAACTTTAAAGTGTCACAAAACCTTAGACTTTGGTTCAACCTTACTCATTCCTTGTTATAACCATTTTAATCTATATATAAATTTAGCTTGGGTGTCTGTTTGTTTGTTTGTATCCAATAAACGTCAAAACGGCTGAACCGATCGGGCCCAAATCTTGTGTGGGACATCACGTGACCACAGGAAAGGTTTATGAATGATAAAAATTTTAAAAATGTGTTTTAAAGGTTTTTAATTTTGTAAAAATATTTAAATTCTTGAAAATCCGCGAATTTTTTTTTTAAAAATCCGCAAAATTTTTCTTCTTTGTTTTAAAATGTAAACAAAAAGAACATGTTCACAATTTAAATAGAAGATGGGCGCAAAGCGCCCTAAAAGTCTAGACAAGTATATTTTAAAAAAACATCGAGATTGTTCCTATCTTTAGTTTAAAAGAAGTAATGCTGATAATTTTTCTGTAAGAACATATACATTTTGGATCACAGTGAAACAAGTAATGTATCATCCTTATTGGTAGTCCTCCTGTGTGAAATTATACGTTTTATATGTATTCTCCTTTTCTGATATTCAAACATGGGAAATATAATTTTTGTGAATTATGATTATTTGGTTTAAATATTTTTTGTACGTACCTTCTCATTACAAAAGAATGGAAAGGGTGGAGATTAGTTAGAACCAGGTTTTCTCCTCCGTTAAACTGGTTTTGTGAGTTGAGAGAAGTAAAGAGAAATCTACCTAAAAGACTCTTCATCTCATGTCTCGGTCTCCCGCCTCCAAGTTCTTCTCCGCAGAACTTCCAGTATAGTCGGAGCAAACCTGGTTCAGATACAGGTTCAAGTATAGTCGTTGCAATCCTGGTTTAAGTTCAAGTATTGTCGGAGTAATCCTTTTTTTTAGCAAGATCTTATGATGAAGTTTAAACTTCTTATTCTGAATACGGTTTACATATCTTATACTTCTCTGCACATGATTATCACATTTTGAGCCAAAATTGCAGAAAGGAGGAAATGCATTTTTCGTTTTGTTTTTTTGTTAGACAGAATCAGTAGAATCAGTTCAAAGCACAGTGAATTGATGCGAACATTAACTTTAATGCAATTTAGTAAATAATTTGGAGAAATGAGCTGAAGAGATAGGATAAACTTTGAATAAAGGGTTTAAGATATAAGATAAACTTTTTATACAGGGTTTAAGATATAAGATAAACTTTTTATACAGGGTTTAAGATATAAGATAAACTTTTTATACAGGGTTTAAGATATAAGATAAACTTTTTATACAGGGTTTAAGATATAAGATAAACTTTTTATACAGGGTTTAAGATATAAGATAAACTTTTTATACAGGGTTTAAGATATAAGATAAACTTTTTATACAGGGTTTAAGATATAAGATAAACTTTGAATACAGGGTTTAAGATATAAGATAAAGTTTGAATACATGGATTAAGATATAAGATAAAGTTTGAATACATGGATTAAGATATAAGATAAAGTTTGAATACATGGATTAAGAATAGGACTAATGTTGGAGCGGTTTAAGGATCCACCTTGGATAAGGGTTCAAGGATAGGATACACCTTGGATACAGGGTTTAAGGATACACATTGGATATAGGGTTCAAGATACACCTTGGATACAGGGTTTAAGGATACACATTGGATATAGGGTAAAGATACACCTTGGATAAAGTGATTAAGGATACACATTGGATACAGGGTTCAAGTAAAGATACTCCTTAGATACAGGGTTTAAGGATACACATTGGATACAGGTTTTACGGATACAGGGTTCAAGGATAAGATACACCTTAACAGGGTTCAAGGATAAGATAAATATAGGATACAAAGTTTAAGAGTATGCTATATCTGATATACAGAATTTAAGGGATATAGAGTTTAAGTCGGATACATCTTGGATACAGTGTTTGTGAATTGGATACACCTTGAATTTAGGGCAAGAATTAATCTTGGATACAGGATGAGAGAACCTTGAACCATATCAAAGAATGTCAATGAACCAATATTCCATGAAAAGATTTCACAAGGTTTTATATTATTTTGTCAATATTTGACAATTTTAATCCATCTCTTATAAAATTCTTTTAATTTTTTCCAGACTAGTTTAAATGCTAATTTCGAGGGAAAAACTCACTTATTTTAAACTCTCAAGGGACTGTAAGCGTAATTTATAAAACCCAATACACAACGGTACGTCCTTGAAACCTTATCAGATCAATAATATTTTCGTTTTCTAGAGTGTATTTAACTTTTATACTTCTTTTCGTAAAAATTCGAAAGCAATTTTGTAATTTGAAAAAATAATCAGTTTTTTAAACAAAGCTTTTATGTGTACCGTTGTGAATCGTGTATTTTGCCTAAACAAAGCGTTTTGTGCGTACTGCAGTACACGCACCTCAGTACTGCAGTACACGCTGCCCTTTAGTAAAAGTAAATTGAACCTATATGAAGCATTAACGTCTGACCGCGTCAACCTTGTTGCACCGGCTAGTCCTGTCCATAGAGCTAGGTACAGTACAAACTGGGACCGGAAAGGTTGACCCGGCAAGGAAATTCAAATGTACTACGGCTGCCCGTGAGTACTCTTAATTTATAAAAAGTGGGTTATATTGTGTCATCTATGCAAGGAGGAAGTGTCACTTGAAATTACGCTTGCATGTACCTTTAAAAAGGCCTTGTTATGACGAAGCTTGAAGATCGGAAGAAATAATGATTAATCTCATTATCCTGTCTTGAAAACATGAAAATCTTCCAGAAGAAGAAAATTAGTAATTAATAGGCATTACAAAAATATCATATGTAAACACATTTTTGTGAAGTAATTCAAAATGATTGATATGCTGTAGAAACAGCCCACGATGGATAAACTTTAAAAAAGTAAAAAAAAACTTCATTTCCTACCTAAATTGACAATATTCTGCTTTGAAAATAAACAAATAAAAAACAAGACATGCCTGGCTTTCTTGAATAATTTATGCTGATCGAAATCAGATTCTATTAAATATTCGTTTCAAATTTCAAAACGGGGAAGAAGGAATAAAGGCTAACCAAAGATCCAAAACATAATTAAAAATCTTTTTTTTTTAAATCTTACAATGAGTTTTAGGAATACAATTTTACGAAAACATATAAACCTATAGGTGATGGTGCTTTTTTGTATTTGGAATAAATTTGTATGAACATACACACAGTGGAAACCAGTTCACAGTAGAATAAAGCTCGTCTAGCTTTCCATTCCTTTGTTGAGAATTTAAAAAAAATGTTATAACAGTTACAAATTACAATATTACAATAAATTGCAATGGCAAAAATTCTTAAAGGAAGTGACCGGCCATTTACGGTAGTTGAACTGAGTATGCAGTGTTGTGGAAAACTTCTTTCGGATTCATTTGAGACATATTAAACTTTTTAAAGATCTGTAAATACTGAGTTTGAGCGCAAATTCGACGTTCAAAACTCTTACTTTAGGGGTGGATACGCTTTCAGAATTAGTTTTTTTAAATTATTAAATAACGACGACATTAAATGTAAAAAAGTTCTACAATAAACTACAGATGTATAGGAGCATGTTGAGAAAATAAAAATTAATCTTATCATCAAAAATAAGTAATCTTATTCCTAACCATCTAATTAAATTAATGTATAATTTTTACTTTATATTTTGCTGTCGTTATTTAATAATTTAAAAAAAACTGTTCTGAAAAGGTATCCACCCCCAAAGTAGGAGTTTTAAACGTCGAATTTCCGTATAAACTCAGGATTTTCAGATCTTTAAAAAGTTTTATATGTCTCAAATGAATCCGAAAGAAGTTTTCCACAACACTGCATACTCAGTTCAAATACCTTAAATAGCCGGTCACTCCCTTTAATCTTAAGCTTGCTGTATCAACAAAAGTGTAAATAACTTTGAGAAAACACTAAATCAGAGAAACCATGAAATTTTAAATTTTGTCCGGCATTTACTGAGTGAACTCGCATTAGTCTGAAACTGGGTGGGAGAGAAAAAGAAAGAAAAAGAGCGGATTAAGAAGGAAATAATAAAGTGTTCACATTGGATATTCAGATTTTCATACTTATTCTTTTGGCAAATATAAACTTATTAAAGATTCTTATGATCATGATTTTACAACCTGGCAATCTGTTTTCGACTTGAAAAACGTTTTTGATACTTTCAGCATGCTGGCAAATGAAAACTTCTGAACAAAGTCACCTCTTTCACTTTTTTCGTCATTTTTAATACAGGAATTTTCGTAATTTTCGTAGATTTACATTTATTGTTTATTTTTTATTGTTGATAAATCCTCAGGAACTCATATAGAGTTATTATGAGGATGATTTTGTTGACTTAAGAGTTGCTGATTGTTCTTTCTGGTTTATTTTTTTTTTTCTTAGTTTTGCATGTCTCTTACAGCAGCTCACGGATTCTTTCTATATTCATCGTATCTTCTTTTGAAGATACTCACTGTAGAAGATTCTTTGATGACTGATGGAATCGAGTTCAATTTTCTGGGTACCCGAACACTATAGAAATTACTTCTTACATTTGTTCTGGAGATCTGGATTTCAAGATTTAAAGGGTCTGTTGCATTTCTAGTAACTCGACTGTGATTGATCCTGCTAAACCAAGTTGATGGATTTACATCACTGAAACCTTGAAGTATTTTGAATGTTTGAATCATGTCAGCANCAAGTATGAATTGTATTCTTAAATTTCTTTAATCAAATTTCTGAAATCTTTTTAATCTCGTATAAAATAATGCAAGAAAGTAACCAATGCCTGAAGAATCCACTTTTAGGAAATATGCATGTCCAAAACTAAAATTGTCGAGAAAATTGTGAGATTTGAACTCTTCTTAATTGTCATTGGTCAATTATGTAAAAGTGACCAATAGGAAGACATTCCAAAACAAGATTTTTCCAGAATTGAATTCTAAGAAACACACACCGTCACCAACCGTTTGATTTTTACGAAATTGCGGAATTGCGGATTTGCGCAAAACTCTTGTTGCGGAATTGGGCCAAACTTGAGTTTCGCAAAAGCGGAATAGGGCAATTTTGCGCGAAATGACTTTTGCGAATGATTGCGCAAATTGTTGTTTTTTCGCGCAAAATTGATGCGCAAAGAAAGAAAAATATTGCGTTTCGTTCCGCAAAAATTGCGCAAAAGTTTTGCGAATGGAAACCCTAATTAAAACATAAAGAAGAGAAGAAATGGTAGGTAGGAACCTTTTTCAATATACACCCTTTACTTAACTTAAAAAGAAATCATCTTAATATGAACATTCCCCTGGTTTTAACGAGTTCCTCAGTCAAAATTTGAGGCAAATCGGTTAAGAGATTCATTAGTTATGATCTGACATATACGTATTATATACACATATATAGATGTACTATATGTAAATTACAGGTCTAGTATTATTAATCTGTCCCCAGGGAGGAATCCTACAGGACAATTGTTTCAGATTCATACAAATATTCTATTCAATATATATCATATATATTTTTTATATTTATTCATGAATATATTGTTCATTAACAAACAAAAAGAATCAAGTTGAAGGGTAAACAGTGAGATCCAGTATACTTTGGAATATAAAGACGACATTGAATTAATTATCAAGTGTATTACATACAACTGCTGTGTCTCAAGCTCATAGAACTTTTTAAAGTCTAAACATTAAGTAGGTCGTCTTTTCATCTATTTCTGGTTATTACTGGAAAAACCAACAAAGATTGTTAGAAAATATATCGAAATATAGTTCATGATTAACAAATAAGTTCTTGTAAAATGAAAGAGGATGAATCTGTAAATCGACTACAATGGGACCCAGAAAGTTGTAGAATAGAAAGGCGACTTTATTTCAGGCTGTTTTATACCACTTTCTTCTAAAATGGCTGAATTTTCCGCTAACAAATATTCAGTACATCTTGAATTGTTAGAAAGAATCTGATAAACTTGTATTAAACTCTTATCATAATAGCATGAAGATTTAAGTTTTAAAATTCAGTCATTATACTTATTTCCTCATTTTTCACAAGATACAAGGAGAATAAGCCAAAAAGTTCTATTAAAACCAGTTTTCGGAAATGAAGGAAAAAAGTGACATTTTGTCCAGGACTTCAGAAAATTGGGACTTTTTTACCAAAGTTTTTATTTCTAGGTTCTTTTCCCTGAAACTTTTCCGGTGACTTTCATACATAGATTCGCAGAATGTGTGGAAAAAGTAGAAAAAATATTTTATTTTAAAATTTACAAAAACTTTATCTCTGTAGAAATGAAGAAACCCACAGCAGGACCCGTACATCTGTGAATACAAAGACGACTTTTACGCTTAAGTTATGATTATAAAAAGGTCAATAAACATGAAACACTGCACACTAAACTAAGCTATAGCTGGGTAGGTCAAATAAGCATATGATAGAGGCCGGTACTGTATAAAGTCTGGCCGAGCCATCAAAATTAAAACCAAGCCATTACAGGTAAAGGGTACTTGCCGCGCGTCACTAGGGCCAGTGCAAAACGGGGTCGGTCCGGTTCAAATTCAAATTGACCCCAGTACACTGCAGCTATGTTGTTCAAACAGCCATATTTCACTTGATAGTTAGATTTTTAAGCTGTCCTAGAGAGCTTTCTAACTAAATTAAATAGACATAAGATTGCATAAATATCGTCTTCCTAATCCAATTCTTGTAGTTCTCGCTGTACAATGTAGAATTATCTATTTTTTGCAGTTTCTACAAAAAATTTTTGCAGTTTCCGCTTCATTGGATGATTCTTGTTTTACATACAAGCTTATTAGTTTTGTCTAGGATTTTCGTCTTACACAAGCTGGACAAATGTGTAGTTATTGTTGTGTATTGTCTATTCCAACATTTTTTCTCGTCGTGTTTACAAATAACGTGTACTGCAGCTGCTGGTAGGAATGTAAACAAACAAATAGCTGCTTAAACTGAGCTTTAATTATAATTCTCGTCGAAACTGCAGTACAGCTTATTTGTAAACAAATTTATATAATTATATCCACAATTATTCCTGGCGTTGGACCAAAGTTATAATGCAAGGAAAGTTAATTACGGTCACGTTTTTTCTGCGTATATATTGAAACCAGTTCTCTCTGGACGGAATTTGTAAACAAGAATAGATGCATCAGTGTTCGTTTAAAATCCGAGGAGGTTAAAAGCATTAAATTTTGATAATTTTGATAATTCACATAATAGTTTTCTATGACCAGCATATTTTATTGATTTTTTGTGTGAAAGATGGATTCCATGTCAGGATTCGACATCCGTCTTGTGTTTACATTACTGCCCAGAGATATAGTCCACTGCAGTACAAAAGATGTCTACACCTCTGAAATAACTTTCCTTGCATTATATCCTGACGTTGGACCATATATTTAAGCCATGTGAATCCAAGTCATATTATAAAGGGTTACTGAGTATGTTTTTAACTAACATTACTGCAGGTCCTACAGGGGAAAACGTTCAAAACTGTGATTTAGCCCAATCTTGACACTCAGTGTCAGGTTTATAACACAGAAATGGTTATAGGAACACTCCTTCCCTGTTTAACATCTTCCTAAAATCATTATTACTAAATATATTATATTTGCAGAACATGAATTTAAAATGATGAAATGAAGGACTGTATTGATAATGGAACAATGGCGCACTTCTTTCCACTTCCGCCGGAGATGTTTAAGGAGGTGAGGAATACGAACAGGGGTCCGTCCGAGTATACGATTTGTGGAACACTGAATTCTTGTACAGGAAGTGAGGTTCTGCCACAAACTCTGTATTTTTAATCCCTGTGTCTTTGCAACCATAAGTTGTTGACCATATCTTTATTTGAAACTGTAAGTTCTATATAAGTTTGGAGTTTGGAGTTTGGAGTTTGGAGTCAGGAGGTTACAAGATATAGAAATTAGAAAATCTGAGTTAAATCAAGAAATTTTTGATTTGATTTTTGATGTTCGTAAAATATTGGATACTAGCTGAAGGACCCGGTGTTGCCCATGGAAAAAAAAGTTGAAAATTTTTTTTTGAAAAAAAATCTATTTTGTTTTAGCCTATAACACCCCATGGCCACCCATGAGTGTCCTCAATGAGTGTCCCAAATCGGTCCAGCCGTTTGGACGGCTATACGCAGCATATATATTGTTTTCTGGTTACAACTTTATATACGTTAAATAACTCAAGATGTTAGACTATAAAATAAAAATAATCAGAGCTTATTTAAACCTCTTTAATAGTTCTTATTATCATTAACGTTTTTGTATTTTCCTTGGTGTAAGTATAACTATTCTGATCAATAAGCCACACAGATGATCCACGAGTATTGTAATACTTTGCTGCTTGAAGCATGTTCGATTACCAAAGTTTGAAAATTTTTCTCCAGGAAATCTGCGATTTGAATTTCATGAGCTTGTCCTTCAGGAGTTTGTCTTTCAAAACTTTGTCTTTCAGGAGTTTTGCCATGGCACCCAGGAGGAGGGGGCTATGGGGGCTTAGCCCTCCCCCTGGACAGGTGAAATTTGTGGATTTCAGGGGGTTTTCAGGCCCCAACGACTGCTGAGCCCCCCAATTAATTAAAAATTTAATTAAGCCCCTGGACAAATTCCTAGCTACGCGCCTGATGTGTACCCTAAGCATCAACAGTACACTGTACATTGTACATATAATTTATAATATTAAAATTGTACAATGTAAAGTGCACATATTGGCAATGCAGGTGTACCCCTAGCATCAATATTAACCAGGTGTACTCATGTAAGCATGAAAGTCAAGGCCATGCTCCTAATACAAATATATTTATCTGGGTCAGTAATTAAACAAAAACGATGGATATACATTTTTATATTTACATATTTGTATATCTATATATATATGTACAATATAAAAAGTATGCCTTTTATCTTCAACATCCTAACCCCATTAACTAAAAGACATCTAAAAAAAGACGAAATGTTTTTTTGGCCCAAAAGTTAACCCTGCAGTAAACTACAAGTTAAATTCAGTAAAAATATTTTACATGTACATAAAACTCTGGAATGACTTTTAGACTCAAGTTATGACTTTAAATAGTCCAATGAACATGAGGCACAGCAAATGTGCAGTGTAAACAGACCCATTTTGTTTGAAAAGTGATTTAACAACTTATAAGTAAAGCTATTTGCTTTTTATAACAACATCAAATGCACTTCAGTATTGCTATAATTTCGTATTCCTATTCTATAGTTTTCTGGTTATCACTGTATACTTTTCAATATTATTATTATCGTCATCATAATTCTGTTTTGTTAAAAGATCCAGTTTAAAATTGAATTTAATTACAATGATGTAACTAAACAGGTGTTTTTTTTATCGCTTAAAATAGAATAACAACTATACATGAAACAAAATTTAAAATTCAAAATGTTATCAGATTAAAGTTAGTCTAATTTTCTTGTTTCAATGACCCCCCCCCCCTAACGTACCCTCACGTAAGAAGATAAATATGATCTCCGTAAATGGTTGAGGCACTATTTACATACATACATGTCTGTCTTCATACATTTGTATGTATGAATAGTATTCTTATAGTAGCTCGCTACTTTAAACCCATCTCTCATATTCAATCCATATACAGCAAACTACGAAGTTGCCAAGGGGGCAAAGATAGGTAGAAATGTAAAAGTTGGGGAAAAAGATAGGTAGAAATGTAAAAGTTTGGGCAAAGATAGTTAGAAATGTAAAAGTTGGGGGCAAAGATAGGTAGAAATGTAAAAGTTTGGGCAAAGATAGGTACAAATGTCAAAGTTGGGGCCATAGATAGGTAGAAATGTAAAAGTTGGGGCAAAGATAGGTAGAAATATAAAAGTTTGGGCAAAGATAGGTACAAATGTAAAAGTTGGGGGCAAAGATAGGTAGAAATGTAATTGTTGGGGGCAAATATAGGTAGAAATGTAAAATTTGGGGGCAAAGATAGGTAGAAATGTAAAAGTTGGAGCAAAGATAGGTAGAAATGTTAAGGTTGGGGGCAAAGATAGGTAGAAATGTAAAAGTTGGGGGCAAAGATAGGTAGAAATGTAATAGTTGGGGGCAAAGATAGGTAGAAATGTAATAGTTGGGGGCATATACATCGAGAAATGTAAAATTTAGGGGAAAAGTAGGGCACAAACATAAAGGTTCGAAAATATATACTTAAATTTTAAAGAATAAAAAAATATTTTTAAAAATCTTCCTAGTTCTTGCAATCTGACGTCTGGTTGACCAATGATTGGTTCAAGTATGGTTTGTTCTATTCTACTTCAAGATTTACATCTTGATGATAAATCTATGAACTGCATGAACAATCTGTACAGGGTGTCACAAAGAATAAGTTATAAAAATAAATATGTTCTGAGAATTTAGAAATCCAGAAATATGAAACATCCTGCCTAGATTTAAAGTTTCTGACCCTCTAGCACACCCTGTATTTCCAATATTTAGACACAACCCATATACCATGTTTTACATGTCACCCTGTATGCAAATCTAGTATTTAAGATAGCCAAACATGGGGCTGAAATCATGTTAAGCAGATATATAAATATAAATATATTTCAACTGGTCCAATAAAACTTAAACATCGTTAATTTGAATTGTACGCGAGAACACCTACGCAAATTGCAATCATATAAACCTGACGCAATTTGAAATCATACAAACCTGACGCAAATTGCGATAATACAAACCTGAAGCAATTTTCAATCATATAAACCTGACGCAAATTGCAATCATACAAACCTGACGCAAAATGCAATAATATTACAATAACGCAAATTGCATATAAATCTCTAATTGTAGGTTTGCATAATTAATTCACACACTGCTGCAAGTTTTAGGGGAAATATTAAACGTTTAAAAATCCTCCAATTAATTCGTCCAGATAGAAGTGATAAAACAACATCATGATCAACAAATTAATTAAAACAAGCAGTCAATGGCAAGTGATCTTTAAGCAACTACCGTTAAAAAAACACCTTTTTATAACTCAATCTCTATTAGCAATTACAAATTGATAAAACCTATTTTGCCCTATTTGCAAAAAAATTCTGCATGCGAAGATTAGGAACAAAACAGTGCAAATAAATAACTAATGAAAACCAAACGTAAAAATTAAAAGATCTGCCTCATTTAATAGTTAATATTCTTGATTATGTTTTATTTACGAAAAAATCTGTTATTTTAGTTTAAAATCCAGCTTTGAAAAATTAAAACCTTAAAAATGAGATAAAATAATCTAAGTTTATTTTTTTTTAATCGCTAACAAATTGTGTTTCCTATTTAGAGGCCAAATTTAAAGAATTTGGGCCGCGGCTTTAATTTGAGACGTGTCTCAAATATGGTTGGTTCCACTCAAAATCGCATTCAAGTTTCAAAATTTAAGCCGGCGCTCAATTGAAACCGATTTTGGCGGATTTGAGACGCGGCTCAACTTCATTAAATTCGAACTCGGAACAACTACTATTAATCTATTTGGACATACATCTATATCTAGATACATCTATTTATAGATCTATCTTGAATTTGTGTATCTATCTAATGTATCTAATGTTTCTGAAGAGGAACAATGAAGAATATGGAGCCTAGTACATACGAGGCTACGCCACAATTCAATACCTTTTATACAACACGCAAAAGACAGTAAATATCGCCCCTCGCCAATAAAAATCATCCATTTTGGTGCTTTCAAGAAATATCAAACACAGATATTGTTCATATGAAATTCTTTATTGTCTTCCGCTTCATATTTTTGAGGGAAATGAGTAGTTGAAAGAAAAACGACGATATATCTTTATAACTCAGTCAAAAATCTGAAGGGTATCGATGTGAATCGTGCATATAACTCTTTAAAGAGAGGCCCGCTTGTAATTACGCCGACAATCCCTTTAAGCGAAAAGAACCCAATGGATGTGTGACACTAAAACCAATTTACCTTGATAAAGGAAAACAAATGGGACAGAAATGACTAGAAAATTAGCCACAAATGAACTGTTCCTCCTAAAAAGGCTCGATACCGACAACAATAAGTTTAATGTGAACTATGCCGACCTTTAAACCAAACAAATCATTAAATAAATCATTTTGTCCGTTTTATATGCAAAATAAAAACATCGTAACAAATGTTTTTTTAAATCACATTATGGGCCTGAATATAGATGATAGCGGGAGTGGACTGAATTCGCTTTAAGAAACCAAGGGAAAAATACATGACAACGGGGTATATAATATATATCCTTTAATCCCCCCCCCCCCCCATGGACATAATGATTTTCGAAGATTTGGGTGAAACTGATCAACTGGACTAGCAAATTTTCATTTTTTTGGGTACAATTTTATTAATTTTCCCTAGTTCATTGATAAAAATTCCCGGAAATTTGATAACAATGATTTTAGAAGAAGGGAAAAAACTTCCCCCTCCCGGCCCCTCCCTCATGTTAATTAGAATTGCTCTGTGTACTTTCCTTATCATGTTATCAACACTCAGCACAACCTTACAAAACATACGAATAACAGTTTTTATATCAAATGCATACAGTAGCGTTTTGTTTAGTATATTTAAGCCTAAGGCAACAACGGAACAAGTTTCTACGTTTTCCAGGAGTTTTCTCGATTCTCAGATAATATATTTATATATATAGATTCTTAGATAATATATATATATTATAGATTATATTTTGGCTAATGGTTACAGTTTTAGGCTCAGGGCCGTCATACCACCAAAAAAGGTTGTATATATTATCTTTAAAAAGAATAAAATGTTTGTTTTCACCTCATTTTAATGCTTTTAATAGACAAAAACCTCGATTTATGGAATGTTGGATAATGGACATTTCTAAATTGCAGAAAAACAAATCTCTATTATCCGTTTTAAATGAAGGTTTAAAAAGATGCCGGCTTTGCAAGATTTACCAGAGTGTTCAAATTAAATAAGTTAACAATCCCTTAAAGAGACTGTTCACGAAATTTCATGTTGTACTCTTTAAATTTATGCTCGATTTACAACGGTACTTACCTAAAGGGAGTGGTCGCGAAAAATTAAAAGAGGGTGAAGGCTTATGTCGAAAAACATTCGATGGTGATTGCTACTAATCTTGCCTCTATCTGTTGCGTCTATAAGGTGAAAATGGTTAAAAACGACTCATATCGAAGAACGTAGCGTTCATTTGACTCGGATGGTAAATAAAATCAATTTAATTTTTAAAAAATCATTCAGATCCATTTTTTTTCGACGCATTCGTATATAGTTCATATTTATAATACTTTTTTAAAACTCATTTTTCACCTACAACTTATTTTCACGGCTGGCGCTGGATTTTCGAACATTCCGGGAAAAAAGAAAATGTCGTCTTTATCATCAAAAATCCTTGTAACAGGAATTAATGTTTTCAAAAGTAACTCTCACTCTCAGATCAGAATTAGTCGTTTTTAACAAATTCTCCTTATAGACGCAACAGATAGAAGTAAAATTAGTAGCGATCATCATCGAATATTTAATTCACTTTTCGCGAACCCTCCCTTTAACATGACTAAATTAATCTCTTTTCAAGAAAGAAAAATACTATATATTCCGCAAAGGTACTGTCGTAAATCGGACATTTAATTCTTGAAATACAAGGTCACTTAGCTACTTGAAACCGACCCTAATATAATGATTTTAGAAACCAAATCCAATATAAACTTGGCCAAATTTCTTATTTGAATAAAAAAGAGAAAATTTGCGGCCTCCACCGCTAAATATTGCTTAAATGCACTGATCGGCTTTTTAAATTAACCACGGTATAAAATATCTAGACCAAAAACCTGTCATAAATCAAGAGACCTATTTCATTTGATTTTTTTCGTGGACCAGGAATTTTCGAATAACTTCATACTATTTAAGAATTCATATAAGTATAAATATGTTTTAAAAAAAGGTTAAATATCAATATATATTTGCGTGCTTGTCCGTCTGTCTGTCCGTTCGTCTGTACGTAGAGAAAATGCTCAAAGAAAGTGCAAAAAAATTATTTTATTTATAGTCCTTTTGAGACCAGTTCTTCAATATATCTAGTCCACGACATACCTTAAAAAATAATTAAAATTGTAATAAGTTCACGATGAACGTATTGATAAACGTATTTGAATTATGATATCATTTCAAGATTAGAAGAAATCAATCAGAACAAAGTTTAAAAGGTCATTTTACACCAAAAAGTCAAGGTGATTAAAAAACTTAAAATAACACTTGGGGG
>NW_019396294.1:175339-260895 GCF_000591075.1 Eurytemora carolleeae | reverse complement strand
GGGGGGGGGGTTATAAAGAAAACATATGAGTAAGTCAACACTACATATGCGCTGCTTTGAATAACGCATGAAAAAATGTTCAAAACAATTTTTAGTCCGTGTTGACAGTTAATTAGTTCGTGTTGATATGAGAGTTTAGGGTTGGGTTCGGCTCCGGTATTGAAACTAGATCCTGGAGAATGATAAGGTTTAGATTTCTCTCTCCCCCCCAGGTTTATGGGGTCAGGTGCAAGGATGCAGTTTTGTTGATTGCAAATAACTGCAAGGTTTTACTGCATTTATATTACACTGATAGTAGTAGAGGTTAAACGGTAAAAGAGAGGTTGAAAATACACTAAACTAACTGGGCAACTTACCTACAAGCCTCTTTTATAGATAATTATAAAATAAACTGTCATTGTAATTTCATGTGACCTTCCATAGAGAGAGAGCATGTCCGATTCACAACGATACATTTAAACCTTGATCTGATGGTTACCTTGTGAATTCAAGCATGTCACAATTACTGAAATTACGCCTTAAAGGGAGTGTTCGCAAAAAATGAAAGGGGGTATAGGTTTACTGCGAAAAATAAGCGCTTTTGATCGCTGCTAATCTTACTTCTATCTGTAGCATCTAAGGATGAAAATTGTTAAAAACGACTCAAAAAAAGTGCTTATTTTTCGCCGCAAGCCTATACCCTCTTTCATTTTTCGCGAACACTCCCTTCAAATTCCAAAATAAATATGCTTAGTAAAGGCGGATCGAGACCGATTGGGACGAAAAACAACGAATATCTTGTAAATACTATACACGTGTAATTGGGGGGGGTTTAATTTCTTATCTTTTTGTCTTAAAATTCCCATTATATGGTCAAAACTTCCACCCACACACCCTTTTAAGGGTCTCAAGGTTAGCTAGAGGAATGGGCGGAAATTTTTGAGGGAAATTGGGTGGAATATTTATTATATCAATTATAATTATTATTATTATTATTATTATTATTATTATTATTAATTTAGTTTTGAGTTATGATTTCATGATAATACTTGAGATGCAGGGGAATCAGATACACCTTGGTTACACCCTTCAACCAGTACACATCTTGGATTATATTTGTGGTACAATGTACAGTACACATCTGTTGTACATTGTACAGTACACATCTTGGATTATATTTGTGGTACACTGTACAGTACACATTTGTTATACACTATAGAATACACATCTGTTGTACACTGTACAGTACACATTTGTTGTACACTATAGAATACACATCTATTGTACACTGTACATTACACATCTGTTGTACACTGTACAGCTGGTGTACATTGTACAGCTGTTGTACATTGTACAGAACACATATGTTGTAAACTGTACAGTACCCATGCAGTACACATCATGAATCAAATTAGTTACAGATTATGTATTTTCATATCCATAAATGAACTTTTTAAAGCTTAAAATACATAAAAAATACCCCTTTAACTTTTCAAATCCGTAACTCATAAAAATGCACAATTCCATAAACCATTTATAAATTTAGAGAACAGTCTCTTTGACTTTCTAATTTTTCTCTGTCTCGACTGAGCGTGTAATCATGACGGAGTATTGATCAAGAAAACCACGATTTAGAGTTCTTACTCTTCCTCTTTATTCTATACAATGACAGATAATTCATCAGAATTAAGAGAACATTAAATTTCAGGGATGAAAGTTTTCATAACCCCGCCCCTCCTGAAATACTTATTTTTGATTCCAGAGGCCGAATTTAAAGAATTTGAGACGCGGCTCAAAAATGATTGGTTGTATTAAAAATTGTATTCAATGTTTCAAGATTTAAGCCGACGCTCAAATGAAACCTGTTTTTGGCGGATTTGAGACGCGGCTCAAATTCATTAAATTCGGACTCGGGTTCCTTTTTTTTCAAAGCGATTTACAGCAATCAAATTTTCTCTCACAAATTACCGAAGAATAAAAAAGATTCATAATAACTTTATAATCTTTGCAATAATATTGCTAAAAACAATATCTTTCATTTTTTAATCTCAAGTGGCAATTACCAAAACAGGAAAAAATAGTTTAACTAATTTTTAATTTTCTATAATTTAGTTCATTATGTTAGACCCTAAAACCAAATATCTATAATCTTTTTTTTATACCAAAACCTGAAAAATTATTTTGATAGATTTCCACCTTAGCTATAATTTAGTTTAAATTTTCAAAATCGTATTTTGTGAGACGCAAATTTTTGAAAATGTTATCATCCATAAACCTTCCCTGGGTCCCACGAAAAAATTGGGCCCGATTAGTTCAGCCGTTTTGACGTTTGGATACAAACAAACAGACAGAGAAGCAAAGTACGTATATAGGCTTTTAGAGCGCTTCGCGCCCATCTTCTATTTTAATTGTGAACATGTTCTCTTTGTGTACATTGTAAAACAAAGAAAAAAAAAGTTTGCGGATTTTATAAAAGAAATTCATAGATTTTTAAAATTTTTCAAAATTTAACGAAAATCGAATTTTGGTGGAGGAATTTTTTTTAAATTTTGATCTTTCTTAAACCTTCCATGGGGTCACATGAGGTCCCACACAAAATGTGTGCCCGATCGGTTCAGCCGTTTTGACGTTTATTGGATACACACGGACAGTCTAGCAAAGTATATATATAGATTATAGATTATACTAGGACATAAAATCCAAATCTTTAATATTTCGTTTAATCACAACCGATTAGTTAAAAAAAATTAAATATAATTTGAATAAATTTCAAATTTTGCTAAAATGTTGTTCATTATGTTGGGACCTAAAACCAATATTTTATTGTATTTCAAACCTTGGCATTTTCTCATTTGTTAATTCCTAATTAGAAGCAGTTAAATAAACATTGAATTTGCGGCATGTTTGTGTTTTTCAACGTAATTGTGATTTCTTACAATAGCGTATGAATTTAACCGTCCTATGATCAAGAAGTGTGACTGAACCTTGTATCCGGGTAGTCTCATTGAATCATTGTATCATAAATTTCATGAAAATGTATTAAAGGGAGGACTGTAGTCTCAATGTATCTTTGTGTATCATTGTATCATGAAAATGTTGAAAATGTATTAAAGGGAGGACTGTAGTCTCAATGTATCATTGTGTATCATTGTATCATGACAATGTTGAAAATTTATTAAAGGGAGGACTGTAGTCTCATTTTATCATTGTATCATTTTATCATTTTATCATTGTATCATTGTATCATTGTATCATTGTATCATTTTATCATTGTATTATTGTATCATTGTATCATTGTATCATTGTTTCATTGTATCAAGAAAATGTTGGAAATGTATTAAAGAGACTGTAAGTGTAATTCCAAGTGACCCTCAGATGGCAATGCCCGATTTACAAACAACGATTTACAACATAAAGAAAAATGTTGTTCCTTAGCCAGCTTTAACTTTATTACAAAATAATATGATTAGATTACACTACCCATTCCTATCGCCATTACAATTAAACCTTGAATTACTAAAATTAAATATTTATGAGATTAAAGCTAAGACTCATCAAATCTCCAGGTACTCTGGTATATAGGGATAGGTTTACCATCTCCGTGTTTAGGATTGAGATTGATCGGATATCATTTCTCTCATTCATCTAGGATCCAGTCTTGATTATTAAACTAGCAGGATAGGGAGGGAGGGTATATTTGACCAGGTGTGATAAGGAGAGAGGGTGGGACGGATTAATATCCTCCCCATACTTCAGATTGTCCATTACAATATATTAAATCCAACCCCACCCTGGACCCTTCATTGTCTTGTCAGGTTTTCTTCTCCCTCCCTTTTCAAACTCCCTTACGATCCTTTCCATACCTTATTTTTTACATTAATACGATCCTTCCCATCCCTCTCTTTTCACTGCCTCATGTTCCTTCACATCCCTCACTCTTCACTCCCTAGTGAACCTTCCCATCACTCTCTTTTCACTACCTCATGTTCCTTCACATCTCTCACTCTTCGCTCCCCAGTGAACCTTCCCATCACTCTCTTTCCACTTCCTCATGTTCCTTCACATCCCTCACTTATCACTCCACAGTGAACCTTCCCATCACTCTCTTTTCACTTCCTCATGTTCCTTCACATCCCCTCTTCACTCCCTAGTGATCCCATCACTCCCACTAGAGCCTTTACTTCCCATAAGTCTCTCTTCCCTCATCACTCTCTGGAGAATCTTCAAATCCCAACCCTACCTCTTTATTTCTTCTAGATGCTAGTCCCTTACTTCCCATCAGGTCTCTCCAGACACTCATCTTCCCAATACCTTCCTCCTCACTTCCTCTCGACACTATACTTCCCATCCCTTCCTCCTCACTTCCTCTAGACCCTTTACTTCCCATCAAGTCCATCTAGACACTTTTCTTCTCTTACATCCCTTGTCACTCCCTTTAGCCCATCAACTCGTCAGACAATCTTTCAGCTTCCATTCTTAATTTCCTAGTGGCTCCTCACTCCCTTTTTTTTTTGATAAAACAATGACATTTCTTCTAGAATACAGGGGTGGTATAATCTGCCAATCTTTAAAGTGTTTGAACTCAAAACAAGTGAAGAGGTGACACAGCAAAATATTCTCGTCAAACCGTTCACAACATTCCTAGAGCTGTCATCTACCATTCAGGTATACTTTGCAGCTGTCAGCTGGAACTGAACTGTCAGGTTTAGCTCTTCTTGTCAGCAATTGAGTTAAGTTTTCTGTATAAACATCTAGATTATCAACAGAAATATCATTTATAAAAAAAAATTCGGAAAGTCATTTCTCAAAAATAATTTTTCTGCGCTTCTTGAGTGTATGAGTATCTTCAGCAAATATTAAGAAAAGCATGACGTCACATTTAAGTTTGTAGTTATTGAGAATCTAATCTAAAAGGAATTTTTACCCTGCCCTACCCTGCCCTAAAACTATTCAATGTAAATTTATTTATTTAGTAGTTTATAATCTAGCTCCCCCCCCCATCCAACCTTTTACCCAAATATTGAAAAATTTTAGATCTTTAAGATTTCATAAAATTCGAAGTAATTTTTTTATAGAAAAGAAGGATAAAAAAGAAGTTAAATTTTGTAGGTTTATTACATTAAACTTTAAAAAAGTATACACCCAACTTAATATAAATTCTATGATAGTATAATGCATCAGCTTGGTATATATGTATCTTGAAATTTGCATTGCAGCATGAATCAACTGGACTTTCATTTCAAATATTCAGAAAAACACCTTAAAGATGAAACTTTTCAACATGCAGAATCTTTGCAATAAAATACATATCTTTAAAAAAGAAAAAAAGAAAAAGTGGCATGTTTAATTCACAACAATACCCTCTAAACCTTAGTCTGGTCAAGGAAAAATGATTAGTTTTCTGGCTGAAAATTGTATATTTTCAATTGTGGTTTTTCTATGAAATAGACTATCAATGAAATTGTCACAATGTACCACTTTTTTAAAAACACGACTTACTCATTCCTTTAAGACTAACTTCTTAATAATTTCCTTTCTCAGTTATGATGACCAATAATATATCCCTAAATGCTAAACTCTGCTGAGTCAGCGCATTTAAGTTCATCTCCTTGTTATTATGATATTTGATACCTACAATAGGAGGTATAGGATAATTAAGAATAAAAAACTTAATAATTAATTAATTATTACAAACTAATAAAAAATTCAAATAATGGATTATATAAAAATTTTGCATTAAAAGATGTGAAGTTAAATTAATATTTTATAAACATATGAATGATGTAAGTGGATTTCTATTTTTTATTTATAATAATATTTATTTTCAACATTTTCTTTAAATCATGAATTCCCACAATAAATGAAACTGTCAGATTTACATATATTTATTACTTCATTTAAAATTTTTCTCACAGATGGTCTGGGGGAAATTTGTATACTATTTTTATCATGAATTATTAATTCAATTCTTAAAAAAAATATTTGCTGATTCAAAATTTGTTCAGTCTACATGAGAATTTAAATTAATCCAAATTGTAAGCATTCATAAATTCAGTAAAATTATAAAATATATTTTCCCACGGTGTTTTTTTTACCTATTAACCTATATAAATATGTATATGTATACTTGTCTGTGTGTCTGTCCGTCTGTTTGAATCCAATAAACGTCAAAACGGCTGAACCGATCGGGCCCAAATTTTTTGTTGGACCTCACCTGACCCAAGGGAAGGTTTATTGATTATCAAATTTAAAAAATTTGCCTCTAACAAATTTCGATTTTTAAAATTTTTAAAACCTTAGATTTTTCTTCTAAATCCGCGATATTTTTTTATAATGTACACAAAGAGAAAATGTTCACAATTAAAATAGAAGATGGGCGCGATGCGCCCTATAAGGCTAGTGATACTAAAAGCTATAAATTCTAGTTATAAATTCTTCAAAAGCGTAATTTAAACGTTTTTGAAGAATTTTTTGCTCGAAAAAGAAATGCTGCTTTTCAAGTTTTCTTCATATTTGCTACGTGAGATAGTAGCCTAGAGGGGCGGAAACGTTATTGTGCATTGTAACTTGGTTCCGCTAGACTCTCAACTCTTGAGTAAATCAGAAACATTTTCTAACAACAAATTCATGGTTTTTTCTCTTTATCTTTCTCTTATTCTATTTAAAGGACTAAACCCGTAATTTTGAGCGATCTATTATTCTCTAATATTATTTTCAAATGTGCTTTTTTTCAAATTAACTTTCAGATTCATGCTGCATAGACAATGAAGGAAACACGTAAAAACGGCGAAATAATGGTATTTATCTAATTTAGAATTTAAAGTGAATCTAAAAATCAAGTCTCCTTATTTAACTCCTATTTCTTGTTTAATACTAGCAAAAGCTGTTGTATCAAACAGAGGTTTAAATGAAAACAAATAGGTAATAAAACAACAGGAGAACACTAAAAACTCGTAAAAGACCTTGCTACCATGGTAATTAAATCTAAAACTAATGAATAAATGATTTGATGAAAATAATGAATGGGTGAAAAAAGGATGAATGAATGAATGGTTGAAAGAATAAAAGGATGAATGAATGAATGGGGGGATGGATTAAAAGATGAATGAATGAATGGGTGAAAGGATTAAAGGATGAATGAATGAATGGGTGAAAGGATAAAAGATGAATGAATGAATAAAAGGCAGGGGAGTATATTCTTACTTCCTCCCGCTCAGGGTGGAGGTGCCGGGGGGGGGGGGAGCATTCAGCCCAGGGAAGAAAATTCTTGTAAGAATATACTCCCATTATTAGGAAAGGTTTAAGATAGTAAAAGTATACACCAGTCCTACCCAACCCAATATAAAAGAAGACCGCTTAAATAATAGCATTGCAAGAAATTTATAATATTTTGCAAGGATTGGGTTGCAAGGATTGCAAGTTTTGCAAAAATGTCTAGATTTGCAAATGTTTCACTGCGAAATCTTAGAATAAAGTTCATGAAGTGTTTCTCGTGTTTCCTAGAAGTTAGAACTCAATAATAGATGGGTGCAGGAGCAGGTTAGGGTTCACCTTGTTCTCAGGGTAGGGAGGAATACTGGGAGCTAAATAATACTCAGAGTTGGGAGAAAAACGGTGAGCTAGAGAATACTCAGGGTAGGGAGGAATACTGGGAGCTAGAGAATATTCAGGGTAGGGAGGAATACTGGGAGCTAGAGAATACTCAGGGTACGGAGATATACTGGGAGCTAGAGAATAATCAGGGTAGGGATGAATGCTGGGAGCTAGAGAATACTCAGGAAAGGGAGGAATACTGGGAGCTAGAGAATACTCAGGGTAGGGAGGAATACTGGGAGCTAGAGAATATTCAGGGTAGGGAGGAATACTGGGAACTAGAAATTACTCAGGGTAGGGAGGAATACTGGGAGCTAGAGAATACTCAGGGTAGGGAGGAATACTGGGAGCTAGAGAATAATCAGGGTAGGGATGAATACTGGGAGCTAGAGAATAATCAGGGTAGAGATGAATACTGGGAGCTAGAGAATACTCAGGGTAGGGAGTATTACTAAGTAGGGATGAATAAGAAACCCCAAGATAACTCTACCAAGGTTGGCGGAGAAGCGTAGAATAACAGAAAGTTCAAATGTCAATCTATTTCAAGTTTTAAGATAATTTGTATTCAAACTTATCAATGTAGGTTGGTTTGGATAAAGGATGTAGACCTGTTGAGCTTGGTACTGCAGTATGCAAGAATCTACAATGGACATCTCAGATTGAATAAAGGCTTTAGTTCACTAAATTATGTAAGTGTACAGTTCTTGTACATTGATGTGGTTCTTTTCATGAACCCTCTCCCCCCCCGGCCCCCCTCGTATTATCAAAAAGTTAGAAAAAACACCATACAGGGTTATCCACAATAATTTTTGAAATAAACTCTTTAACTGATTCGGTGCGAGGGATAAATCTGTAAAGTAATCTCTAAAATAAAAGTAGTGGTTTTAAGATGAGTAAGTCAGTAAGTCTTGCATGTATTGTTAGTAACCCTATATAACATATCACTGACAGAAGGTAGATCATTGAAACCTAATATTTTGTACAAATCATGGGCTTGGGTATGTGTGTGATGGGGGGGGGGGTTGAGCCCCCCCCCCCCCTCCATGTCAACCGCAAGCACATTCAATCTAATAAGTCGAGGAATTTCTTTTGTCATCTTGTCATGAAGAAATTCTTTTTTATTTCTTAGGGATAGCCTTACTCTTACGATCGTATATGTATTTTAAATTTCTCCTACTTTATCACATTATTGATAGCGATATTTCAAAATTTTCGGTTTTCACGCCAATCGAACGAACTGACAATTAACAAAATGTTGACAAATTAAGTACAATGGCACTGACCAAATGCATCTTAAAGGTGAAATTGGGAATGAATTGAAAAACTTTTATTTGGGTCAATCCAAGATGATTTAAAGATTACATTGATTGGAGCCGTATATTTTAAGATATGAAAACACTGTTATCTATCTTTCTATATATCTAGCAAACTAAAAGCTTATTGTCAATACTAATAATATTTGCTTGCCCCCAAAAGATTAAAATAACCCAATTCCTACCTACCTACCTACCTACCTACCTACCTACCTACCTACCTACCTACCTACCTACCTACCTACCTACCTACCTACCTACCTACCTCATGATATTTGATAAAACAAATAGAAACCCTACAATAATATTTGTCCGCAGATTATGTATTAACAAACAGTCAACTTGAAATTTTATCTGTCAAAACAAAAACAAATATTATATACAAAAATATCATCATCCAAAATCATTAAAATAAAAAAAAATTATTGAAGAATAGGTTTTCAACAAAGATTGATGTGAAATAGAAATTTTTTGAAAATATATTTCAATACTTGTTGTTTGCAGGGTGTTAACTGTTGTTAACTTAAAAGTAGGGAGGGTAAGAAATGTTAGATACATTCCTTCTGGATATATAGATACATTCCTGCTGGATATATAGATACATTCCTTCTGGATATTTAGATACATTTCTTTAACACCTTAGACACATGGATATATATATTCTTTAAACACATGAGTATATAGATACATTCCTTTAACACCTTAGAAACATAGATATATGAACACTTTGAACACATGAATATATAGATACATTCCTTAAATACATGAATATATATAGATACATTCCTTTAACACCTTAAACACATGGATATATGTATGCTTTAAACATATTAAACACATGGATATATAAACACTTTAAACACATGGATATATAGACACATTCCTTTAACACCTTAAACACACATGGATATATGAACACTTTGAACACATGAATAGATAGATACATTACTTTAACACCTTAAACACATGAATATGTAAAGATACATTCCTTTAACACCTTAAACACATGGATATAAAGATACATTCCTTTAAAACCTTAGACACATGGAAATATGCACACTTTAAACACATGAGTGTAATAAATCTAGGTCCCGAGATTACTTGACTCTTAGTCTAATTTCAGTCTCACTGACTCTATCTCTAGCCAAAACTCAAGGCTCTATACACGTCCGTTTAAATCAATGATTCATACATTACTATTTTATTAATACAGGTAAATAGAACTGACCGGAGTATGAGTATATAGATACATTCCTTAAACACCTTCGAAACATGGATATATAGATACATTCCTTTAACACCTTAGAAACATGGATATATGCACACTTTGAACACATGGATATATAGATACATTCCTTAAATACAAGTATATAAAGATACATTGTTTTAACACCTTAAACACACATGGATATATGAACACTTTGAACACATGAATAGATAGATACATTCCTGTAACACCTTAAACACATGAATATATATAGATACATTCCTTTAACACCTAAAACACATGCATATATTAACACTTTTAACACATGGATATTTAATTACATTCCTTTAACACCTTAAACACATACATATATATATGCACACTTTAAACACATTAAACATATGAATATATGTATATTTCAAACACATTAAACAAATGGAGATAAAAACCAAAACACCATCAAATATCATCAAAAACATCTTCCTAATATCCTAAGATTACACCCTATCTGAAATGTAATCTAACTGCTATAATATCCTAAGATTACACCCTATCTGAAATGTAATCTAACTGCTATAATATCCTAAGATTACACCCTATCTGAAATTTAATCTAACTGCTATCCAAAATATTAAAAAATACATCTTTGATAAGTTAAATACATAACACTAGACTCAAGAACCCTTGTATCTCAATTCAGACATTTGCACCCTTAGGCCCTCATTTTGGACAATATAACACTCACTTGACGCCTTAAACAAAACCAAGCTTAACACTTTGAACTTGTTCAATCATTCCATCTTGATATGGAATGGAGCTGGATTCTAAAGCAACCCCGATAAAAAGGATCAAAATCAAGATCTGACCTCTCATCAGATTGTTTTTTTTTGTCTCTAGCATAAGACATTTAAACGTCTAGCTTAACTAGTATATTGAAGGACAGAAAGGCCGGGAGGGGGGGGGGGCGTAGATTTTAACGTCTGATAAAACAAAAGAAAACTCATAAATTCTACAGAATCTTGAACCATGAGTCTTCGTTACAAGAACAAATAGTCGTTAAGATATTCAGAAAGTAAACATAAAAAGTATTTGACAACGTATCCAGGTTTTGTGGTTGAGAGGATGAGGAATCTTTATTTACTAATTAATCTAAGGACGAATGCCCCCCCTCCCCCCGGTACTGACCTACTATAGGGTTAATTCATCTCATGGCCAATGGGTTGATGAAGGATGAGTGGCATTTAATCATCAAGAAATTATCTAATACAAACCTTTAAATTTAGACAAATTCTCCTCGTATATCCCGGTCACAGATGCTTCTTGATGACCGTTACTACGACCGTTCGTGTGACCGTTAGTATTGGGTTGAACACCGGCATAGTGGGACAACCGTCGTTCTTCACGGTCAGGATCGAAGCCGAGTCGTTCACGAGTATATCCGTAGGTTGTATGCGACATAATTAATAACTATCCGCTGTCATCATTTCACGACAGCGATGTACACAACAGATATGTGTAGCTCACTTTCTCCTAGATTAGCTTAATCTCTACTGGACTACTGCCAGGTGTGTCCAGTGTAAGATCCTGAACCCTACTGCTCTGATTAGTCGCCAGGAGGCGCTACCGGCGCATTGGGTCACGTGACTTTCCGGTCAAACCTTAGAGCTGTCAAACAACGTGTTTCAGGGGGGAGGGGGACATCTTGAAATAGATATTTACAGAAAATCTACAGAGGGGGATGTGTAAATGATAATCCCCTATAAAAATGATGAAGCTACTGAAGCAAGTTTAACTATATTGAAAACAATCAACTTCCAAACGTGATGTGAATATCAATGTTTGCAAATCCGTTTTGCAAGAGCGACCTGCTGACCTTGAATTATAAATCGGTTTGAAACAATAAAATATTTTATGAATTTGACCCGACTATCCTGTAAATTTTAGTTATATATATTTAAATTAAACAGAACTTGAAACATGAGTCATGTCTATAGCTGAAGCTCCTCAAAGCTAATCCGTTTATATAACTTTAGTTTAAAATAAAAACTAATCCGGTTACTAACTGCAACAGCTGACTGTTCTACCAACGGATTTTTAGACGGTGTTTGACAAAAACCTAATTATAAACTGCGTCAACTGCAACCTTTGTACAGTGTAGACTAGATACAAAACTGTTCAACCATGAAAACTGAAGAAATCCTCTAGAACTTGTTGAATTCACGGATTTTCACAATTTTTACCGATTTTCCGGGGTTCACTGTAACCACTAGCACAAGATTAAGTTATATACGTCCTATTTTTGTCCTCTGTAAGCTGAAGACAGGACGGCTAGGACGGATCCTAGGTTTGCAGGACGGATTGACTCCTAGTGCAGTTACCAGCACGAAGTGGAGGTATAAACTACATGGGAAACTTGGAGAGCGGAGCACCACAGGGAGAAATCGGAACCGAAACAGGCGATACAGGCACACAGATGGTAGAGGGGTGCAGGCGAGTGGGGCGGGGGGCGGCGGGGAACAAGAAGGGTATGTGTGAAAAATGTAAAAAACAGACCCGGTATTTTCCCGGTATCAGCTGTTTCATGACTTTATATATTTTAAAATATGGGTTCATGGTAGACAAATACAATTTACTCAGTATACAGTCCTAATAAATAAAATATTAAAGAACTAAATTGAGATTTATATTTTATCCTGTTTAAGTATCTTCGAGTAAGATTAGTTTGGGTTCAATATATGTTCAAAACATTTTTTTATAGGGCGCTTTCGTAAAAAAATAATAAATAAAAATTTGTAAACCTTAAATCTGTAGATTAAATAATAAAAAACACTATTTTTGATACACCAACTGACTTTTTATCCTTCATGTGCCCTACCCCATGCATTAAAAAAATTAAAAAATTGAGAACACAAATCCTTTTAATTACTTTTCTTTTACGTCTAGAAGTTTCAATGTCAAGGTGAAATTTTCAAAACTGCTACTGTAACTTTGGTAAAAACTGGTGAATCTTGAACTGTTTTGACGTTGCTAGCCTGAAAGTTGTTGCTTTTAACACTACAATCATAATTTTTTATCATGTTTTATCAAAACTGTAAAGATTTAACCTATATCAATTTTATATTAATTTTTAACCCAATTTTTTTATCTCTACAAGTGGAACTGTTTGAAATATGAGATTATACAAATTTTGAAAGGATGAAATTTATTTAAAGCCAGTTTATGAAAAAAATTGTTTTTAACTTTGGTTTTGATTTAGAAGCAATGGCAATATAATCATTAATTTAACCCAATAGAGGCGGTGGGTGAGAATCCATATATAGCACCCCGCCCCCCCCGGCCCCCTAGAAAAGGCCTTAGAGTTGTTAAGGTATGAAGTGGCAATACATAATCAAAGTCCAATTTTTCGAGGCCAGCTTATCAAAAAAAAACTATAATGTTTTTAAGGATGCTAGGGATGTTTGTAAAAATGATAAAAAAGGTTGGTAAAAGGTAAAAAACCTGAAATATTTTTTTTTAGTCCAAAAATGTCAAGGTTAGTTATAAAGGCCATGGGTCACCAGCACTTTGAATTGGCATTATACATAAGAGTGTAACTTCAAAAATAACAAAGAAAAACATACAATCATTACGTTTACAACTAAATATCGGCTTTTAGTATATTCAAAAGTTCATATAGCCACGCTACAGCGCTCAGCCCGATAGTATGTCCAAACCAAACCGGTTGATTGACCCAGAATTTGTAAAACCTGTGTCCGAATTTAATTAATTTAAGCCGCGTCTCAAAACCCCCAAAAACCGGTTTTAATTGTGCGCCGGCTTAAATCATGAAAAATTGAATACAATTTTAAGTGGAACCAACCATTACATGAACATGAACATGAACATGAACATGAACATGAACATGAACATGAACATGAACATGAACATTAACATGAACATGAACATGAACATGAACATGAACATGAACATGAACAACAACACCAACATCAACATCATCAACAGTGTATTGATGGGTGTATGAATTATGATCCTGCCCTAAACGCCTATGGATAGATAAACGCCAGATCTATAAAACCAAATCTCATCCCTGCACACTCAACACTCCTTATATGGACATCAACACGCAAACACACACTTTTCACACTCTTACAGTTCAAACATACATTTTTAAATCCATCTTACAATGTTATTTTCATGAGATATGCTCAAAGTTTAGATAACTTTTTTCTTAAATCATATTTTAAGAAACACAAAAAAGTTTTAATAGAGCAATCAAATCTATTCTTATGTACAGTTGTTATTATTTATGGGAGGGGGTAGCTCTGTACATGATAATGTACATAAAAGTTTAATGTACAACACAGTTTACAATAAACAGCCCTGTTCGAAGTCCATTACTAGTTTGAACTCTATTATCCAACACAGAATCTCCATGTAAGTAAGGGATTATAATTTTTCAAAGGGTTGTTTATCTTCCCTGTAAAAGATTAACGTGTGGGTGTTGTTTAAAGATAAGTTATAATGTTTTACTGATTGCCTAATCTTAAAAGTACATTATTGGGTAAACGTACATGCTCATTATTAAGAAAATGTATACCTTGGGTCGATCCTTACTATATGTATATTTCGATATTTATTTCAGGGGAGGGAATTTTTAATGTTTTATCTTACCCCCCGGCAAAAAAAAAACCTAATAAAAAGTTTAAATTCAATAAAACGTAAATTTAAACTAAAACAAATAACTTTCTTTTAAAGTTTTTTATAAACTCGAGTTACTTTTTATGAATGAACAAGAGTAAAAACTTGAGATTAATGTTATATTAACTTTTTAACTTTTATTTTGGTTCGCAGTTTTTAGACAAAGACTTTTCTTTATTGTTATAGATAATTTTATGAAAGTTTCATTTACTTGGCTTGACGCAAACAAGGCAGAAATAAAAAAATTAATAATATCACTTATTTTTAAAAATAATTTTAATGATATCCTAATTTTTTTTTGGAAAATCCAATTAAACTTTATGGCACAATGATTGCTTTACAGCGTGTCTATAACAAAATTTGCAATGAAATTAGCATGAATGTTGAAGTACACATTAATAGTTTCTTTATTCTGGCGAAATATTAATTGCCCAGCTTATGACAAATATCTCAAAAACTCAAAAATAAATAACTTTAAAGATTTTTTAGAAGAAAGGCTTGAATTGAAATGGATTTTATTACTGTGCTAAATTTATTTTCTTATTTGTTCACAAGTCAATATATGTTTTTTTTCTGCTTATTCCATCATCAAGATAAGGTTAACATTTTTTTTGACATTTGTTAAAACTTAATTATTGAAGACATTAATATATGAATTTTTTATTTTTTTTGATTAATTTGAAATAAAAGACTAAAATTATTCATCTCTTAACTTATTTAAGTAAATTATCTACCTGCACTGTTGTAGCACATGGCTAGCCAGAGGAGTCAACCTCGTAGGATAAAAAACGCGCCAAAAAATGGCGGGAAATTGAAAGAAAACTATTACACTGTACAGTGTACACTAGAGCACACACTAGATGATGTAAATGTGGCTGAACCAAGGAGAGAACTGCCAGATGGGTAGAGAAGGCAAACTGCCTCATACACAAACCCATATTAGGCCTGAGAGAGACCTGCGTAGAGTCCTGTTTCGGGACCAAAACATGAAAGGTTTACACCTGTTCAACCATTTTATCCGTCAAGGACAATATAAATAAATCTGAAGGGTTCGGACACAGGAGGGGACACATGGAGACAATTTAAACAATTACCACCACTTGTTTAGGTCTCTATCAATCAATCAATTACATACCTGAAATGCACGAAAACAATTATATCAAGAAATTCCCCTAATTTTCAAAGGATAAAAAATGTAATCACTCTTTTTTAAAAATGTACTGTTGCAGCAGATGTAGGGATGACATAAGCTGCGTAAGGTGCGTAGGTTGCGTTGGAATTGCGTAGGTGGAGCTAGTTTCTGAACAGATTTAATATTTTAGTCCCGTTCTCATCAATTTGTTGTTGCCCGAAGCAGGAAAATTAAACTTAGTGATCTAATAGATTCAAATTATCATATTTGCAGATCATTTCTTAATAGATATGTTAACTCAATTTCGTAACATATTTTTTACAAAATAATAATTTTTTAGAGAACTAGAAGGATTACAAAAAATATGTTAGATCATTTTAAACCATGTTTTTGAACGTAATTACAAATCAATTTATTTTTATTGTAGTTATTTTTCTTCATAAATAACTTCAGCCTTACTTGCTTCAGAAACAATAGAGAAATTAACAGAATTAAACATTTTCAAGGATTTTTCTTTATAGGGATGACAGGCCTGTAGCAAGGGGTGGCACAGCCCCCTTTTTACCCCAGAAGAGGGGCACACTTTCAAAGGACAAAAATGATGAAAAACTGAAAAGGATGAAACATGAAAAAGGGAAGAAAATTGTTATAAAATATAATTATTTTTGTTTTGATGCAAATAGCTTCTCAATTATTCATTAGCAATTAAGGTAAGGAAAACAGGCAACATATATCTATCTTAATAAACTATAATGTGTGATAAGTTAAAAATCTAGTTTATAAGTCGCATTCATTAATTTTGATTCTTACTTATCTATCTATGCTATTTATAAATTTTTTGCACCCCCTCCTCCACCCATTTATAAATTCATTCCTACGGGCCTGATGAATGGTTTCATTTTGAAAATGAATAATCTCATTTTTAAACCAAAGCTACACCTATGTATACAGGGTTACCCACAAAGGATGAGACTTCATAGACAACTGTATGTATATATGTTTCTTTATATTCATGATTCCCTTCAACTGTAAATTTGTTTCATTCTTTATAAAATCCCTAAATAATCCATTAAAATACTAAATTTAAGACAGCAGACTTAATTTTAACTTTGGATCGTCAAATTTTACGAGTTTCTGGTCGTCTTTACAGTCTCATCCTTTCTGGGTAACCCTACATATAAAAGATCATTTAATACAAAGAACCTGTTGAAAAGTGAAAAGTTAAGAGCCTGCCAGCAAAAAAATAAAATATTAATGTTGCATGGTATATTGTGTTACAGAGCTTTATACATTGAGAAACTTAAGCTCTGTATTTTTTTGCATTAATGATATTGTAAAAAAAAGTTTAAATTAAATATCGGTGGCCAGGGGGGGGGGCTGGATTCTTAGACACTTCCCTCCCCCTCTTTTTTCTATTTAAAAAACGCCAGTAAAAAAGAACATGGTTCAGAGTTTGTCTCCTTATTGTGTACTACTTGTAGCTTAGATGCATATACGACAAAAGCATAGGCACAGAACTTCTTCTAGAATCTTGGGCCTAGATCTTTCAACCCTCGTACATCAAAATAATATAATTCTATACTTATTAAACCTATAAGTCAATGTCCCCCGGCTGCACCCCCCCCCCTTAAACATTATTGAAAGGGCGGAGACATTTTCTTGACTGAGCCATTATAGAATACTGAGCTTAGAGGAGCAATCAATTTAGGCAGATATTGGTGTTTTTCTATCTGAAATATCCAAGTCACTCTTACTGAGAATAATATGTTTTTCAGCTGGAAAAATGAGGATAAATCATTCATCCTGTATCCGAATAAAGGTAGGAGGGTACCGTTCATAATAGGACATGCCACTCTAAAAGTGGAGAGTCCCTAGAATTTTGTTTAAAGTCCCTATGAGACTGAATGAAAAGATAATTGATATTATTTACAGAATGATAAAATTATGAATTGAAATATTTACATTCGTTTACGAACTAAAGCTAAAAACACGGATTTCGCAGCTTATTTAAATCATTAACAATTATTATTAGTGCTACAGAGTTAATAGTTATAGTTCAAATATGACCCAATCTTATAACATGAGATAAGATTAGATAGGATCTGAAACCCTCCATCTTAAGAGCCCAGACCACCATCGGGGTTAACTCCCAAGAGCTCCGGCACCCCCCGGCTCCCAAATACTATGGGAAGATCTTATAAATGGGAAATAATTATAAAAAATTTGCGAATTTAAAGGCGACCGGGAAAATTTCAAATATAACTGCAAACAAGTATAATTTTGACTTTTAAAAAAAAATTAATCTTTTATAGACCCGTAATGATTTAAAACCTATTTATCGTAATTTTCATTTTTCAATTTCATTTTTTTTAAGTATCTTCATTCGAGGAAATTTTATCTCAGTTTATTTTGATATTAAAACAAACTAAATAAAAAAATATTAAATTTTCTAGAATCGGTCCTTTTTAATCCTAAGATGAATATAATCCTTATCTCTGCACACATTTTTTGCGACAAAAACATTGCGTCTGTTATCTCTTTGGGGGGGGGGGGGGTGTTCGGTTTCATAATTGCACTTGAAAATAAAAATGTATCTTGAATTAAACATAATGTTTGTTTTGAAACTTTATATTAGATCGACTTCATAAAATGCCGAGAGAACATTTATGCAGAAGATTTGTCATACTTTTATGTCTTTTATGTTATGATACTTAACCAGAGAGAGAAGGTCAGGTTTATGCGATGTTAAAATTAATTAAAGATTTTAGAAAATTCAAGGTTGTGGCAAAATCTCAATTGATTTGAGAAAAAAAATAATTTATTTGGTTATGATACTAGAAATTCGAAATGTTCTCCCTAGTAGCTTTTCAACAAGAGAAATTATGATTAAAAACTTGTAAGACTTTAATGTAACGTAAAATTTACTTTAAATTAAATATTTAAGAATAATAATCCAAAAATGACTTCCCTTCCGTCGGTGTCCGTGGGAAACGGAACAAAAATCTCGATTCCGACAAGAACCCGGAGCTCAAACCAAAACATGACTCTCTGCGAACAGCTGATCCCCCCCTCTTCATTTAGGTCCAACCGACCCCCCCCCCCACTGCAGGACGTATCCCCCCCACCAACTGTGCAGGACGTATTCTGAAAATGTTCCAAAGCATGCACACGGGCTTCCGTTACGCCAGAAATAAGAAAAAAGCGGGAGAAAATTTTAAAATAACAATTAAAATATATTTCAGACTGATAAAAAAAACTGATAAAAAAACGGACATAGCTGTTTAAGAAAATAGACAATAGACATGGTCTGGAAAATGTTCAAAACAAAAGACATGATTGTGAGACACGTTTTCATTAACAACTTCCAACTGAACCACCCTTTTAAAAGAAAGAGATTGTAAGTTTAATATTATTTGACCCTCCATGCAAAGATGACAGCAATGCCCGATATACAAAGGTAACATTAAACCTTTGTCTGATTGAGTATGAATTAGATTGCCATGTTTTTGTTCTTGTTGTTGTTTTTTAACCATTTGTTTTCATTTGTGATTTTTCTGCAACAGTGAAAATGGGCATTTCTTAAGCAATGGGGAAACTCACAAAAAAAACATTTTTCGAGTCAGAAAAACGACAGTATCTTCCACATTTTAATCTTTGCATGGAGGGTTACTTGAAATCCCGAGTACAGTTCATTAATTATCCCGTCCATAATTCTGAACAACCCCAGTAATGCAGTAACCAGTAATTCAAGAATTATAAAAATAAGATAAGAACAAAGATAAGGATACGATGACATACATGTATTATAAGGAACTGTTTTGACAAATAAACTGAATACGATGTACTGTACACAGTCCATTGAAAACATAACTATAATGGCAAATCTTAACCAGCAAAGGGTTCAATAAAAGGCAATATTCTGCAAAAGACTTATTTATTTATCTATCTTCATCTATTTTCAAGTCGAAAAAAATATGGTTTAACCTTACTATTTAAAAACTATTATAAAAAGTATATATCTAGTATATAAGTATTTCAGTACCCACTCATATTTATTATCTCAATTTAGTTAATTAACATAAAGTAATAAATTATAATAATTATTTCTCAATTAAGCTTTTTTGATAATCCTACAATCCCAGCGGTGTCATAAATTTTGATATTAAAGTTGATTTTTATAGCAAATATCTTAAAAATGTGATTAAAATGTTTGTTATTTGGCAACAAGTCTGCAAAAGGAAGGAAATTAATGCTTAGGTGATTTTTCTCAAAAAATTGTCAAAAGCAGGGGCAAATGGCTAAAATAACATGATTTTGTCGAAAAAATATAATCATTATAACAAATTAGCTTATAAATTACAGTTTCATTTTCTTTCAAATAAAGCCCCCCGCCCCTCTCCCAGAAAAATACCCCAGTTGCTCCTCTACTACCATGCGATAAAATATTGGTTATTATTATTAAATGTTCCCTGGACCATTCCAGGGGCGCAACAAGGGGGGGGGCCGGGCGCGCGCCCTCCCCTAGCACCTGAGAGGGGGGGGGCGCCCCCCCCCCCCCGGCAGAATTAAAAGAAAGAATGGCGAAAATCAGTATCACAGGAATAAGAAAAACAATATAATTATTGAAGAAATTTCATTATACTATAGTTAATTTTAAAAAGAATATTTTTATCTTTCTCAATTCTCACGGCTAAAGGCTATTGTAAACATTTAATGTAAAAAAAAGTTCTGAACTGTATTCTATTTGTGTTGAGTTTATAGAGTACTCGAAGATATCAAACTTTGAATTCTTTATGGTAAAATATTCCAAGTTTGAAATATCAAATGTTTACACCACTCGGTGCAAAGATTTAGGGATTACAATATTTGAGTTTGTGGCAAAAACTCAGTTCCAAATCTAGAGAAAATTCTGAACCTGAACTGATTATCATATTTGATATCAAACAAGATTTATCTTCTTTGACAGAAGTTCTGTAAAATCGAAAATGAATTTAGATTATGAATGTTGGTTAGATCAATCATTAATTCAATAACTTCAAGAGAAAAGGTAACATTATCTGTCCTTTTTCAATGTAGATGATTGAAATTATTATTTACCTATGTATTTTTATGTTTTTTTTCCCAGAAACTATAAGTGATTATTTCTTGCAATTTAATCTGTAATTAAACCAGGTACTTAAAAAATACTCTTTACGATTCGCACACATATTCAATGAATTGACTCATATCATTCATGTTACAGCTGTTGGAAGTTTAAATTTTGTAAAAACACAAGAACAAAAAATCGATTTGAATTGAACACAGCCAAATCTGCATGCAACAACTTAAACTTTCCTTTTTTTCGACTTCAAACCATTAAAAAAGCACTTATGTTTTTGAAAAATTTTCGAAAAAGGGGGGGAAACCCCCCCTTAACCCACCCCCCCAACCCTAACCAAATAATACATTGCCCCCCCCCTAGCAAAAGTCCTAGTTGCGCCTCTGGACCCTTCCGTCAACTAGAGCATTCTATCTTAGCATAAACTGAACTGAATTAGTATTATCATGGGAGGTTGCTATTGCTAAAAGGGCTGGTTGGGGGGGGGGGGATCCTTGAAGAACTACGAGAGGACAGACCCTTTAATCTTATTCTGTTGTACCTGGCCGACTTTTAGAGAGGATTACTGAAAGTCGTCTTTGTTTCCCGGGTCCGCTCCCTGCCTCTTCGGCAAGGAAAGGAGAACCGGATCTTAGCACGGAGAATTTCCGTTGAGAGGGGGATGGAGTAAATGTTCTGCAAAGTTTCTTTCTTTTTTTTATTTTTAACAATTTATTTAATCAAGCTTTGTCTTGAATCTAAAAGATGAATCATGATTTAATTTTATTTCTATCAAATGTTTTAGTAATTCAGTCAGAACCAGTATAAATATTGGATCCTTGTTGTTACAAAAGAATACTTTGTTTGTCTGACTGGGTGTTTGATTCTTTGTTTATTTGTTTGTATCCAATAAATGTAAAAACGGCTGAGCCGATTGGGCCCAATTTTTCAAAAAAAAATTGAATTTTAAAAAATTTGCCTCTTACGAAATTCGATTTTTGAATATTTAAAAAATCCACGAATTTTTATTTTTTAAATCCACGACATTTTTTTGTTTTGTGTTACAATGTAAACAAAGAGAAACACGATTAAAATAGATGATAGGCGCTAAGCGCCCTAAAATCCTAGTTACTATAAAATTTTAAATGGTGATAATGATGTATCTGTAAGAAAGTTCAGTTAAAAATTCCTTTTTTTGAAAAGAAGGAAAAAACCAGAAGCAATAAGAATTCCACTTTTTTTCTGGTTCTCACTGTACAGACATAAATAAGAAAAGAAAAAGAACCCACAAGGCTAATAATAAATGTCTGAAAAAAGTAAAGACAGAAAAGTGCAACGGAAAAATTTTTATTGTGGAAATTAGTAGTAAAAATAGATTTTCAATTCATGATACATGCTTAACTAAATTTATTATTCATTATAACACCCTAAAAGTGTGACAAACATTCTTAGAGGGAGTGACCCCTTTATCATTAAATAACGACGACAACAAATGTAAAAAAATCAAGTAAACTAATTAGATGTTTGGGAACATATTTCTCAATTAAAATTTTCTCTAAAAAAATCAATGTTAGAATCAATTTTTTCTTTTTTCTCATTACATTGCATTTCTTATTCTTTATGAATGTGTTCGCAGATTTTTCAAATTCTTCAAATGTTGTCTTTTCATTTAAAAATTCCATGAAAAATCTACAGAAAATGTTTGTGAACAATGCGACATTACAGAAACCAATTGAATAAGATTACTTATTTTCGATGATAAGAGTTAATTTTTATTTTCTCAACCTGTTCTCATCCCTCAAAAATGAACAATCTTTTAAAGATTTTAAAGATTGAATTTGCGCTTTTGTTAAACAAATATGCACCGTAAAAACCTCTCATAGGTCTCAAATGATTCCTAAAAAATTTCTCCACAATACTACATTCTCAGTTTAACTACCATACATTGCCGGTCACTCCCTTTAAAGCGCTAAGAAAAGAAAGAAACATCTTGTTGCCTAGGTTCTTGAACGGAATACCGTCGCATCTCGGACAAAACACTGGCACTTCTCAAACATTTAAGGTCTGGTGTCAAAGATCTCTTCAATTCAATTATTTTTAATGTTTTCACATGTATATGATCCTATATGTATGATCCTATTGTATGATCCTATACGCTTGAGGTAAAGGTGAGAACTGAGAATGATCCTTTAGTAATAAACTTATCAATACTAAACAAATATTAAAGGGACTGTAAAGTGAATAAAATAATGAATATTTTATCATTAAGAACAATTTTTTTCTATATTTTTTAAGTTTTCTTCCTTTCTGGGGCCATTTTCCAAAAAAATTGTTTAAATCAAATATTAGAATGAAATTAATTTTACATCATCCCTCCCCCACCCTAAGTTTTTTGTGCTTAACTAAGGTCAGTGGCGTACGCAGGGTTTATCAAGGGGGGGGAGTCTTAACATTTTTAATCTTTCCAGGGGGCTTATCATCCGTTGGGGACTGATTACATAATGGAAACCATTGAATTAACTAATCAAGGGGAGAGGGCTCAGTCCCTAAAGCCCACCCCCAAAAGATTTATGCCCCTGACTAAGGTGTTATGTGTGATCAAATTATAATAAATCTTAATTCTAACATTTATATTTCCTGTTTATTTGAATTAAAATTATCTGAATATGACGGAGAATTGTGTAAATACAAAGTTCAAAGGAAAAATCTTATTTTTTTTTTTTTTGTTGCTAAATTGGGGAAATAACTTGAATTTTGTTAGTATACTTTTTATTTTTTGCTCAAAAAAAAAAAAAAAAAAAAACTGGGCCTTTTATTATTTTTAGACAATCCCTTTCATCAGCACAGTTGAGATATGGAGAAAATACTGATACGAAAATCTTCCTGAGAAGTTTTGAAGTATCAATGATATCATTTTTCATAAATCATTAAAATCTTGACACTCTCAGGATTATAGGATTTTTTATTGTGTCACTTTTACTACAAAGCCAACAAATAGATATTGAGGGGGAGGAACAGTGATGGATTTATGAACTTAAATGTATTTTGTATGTATGATCTCATTGCTTAACGACTATTAAAGATTTTGAATTACAAATTTTAAATAAAATCTTAAAAATGTTCAAGATGTTTGAAATTGAAAGCTTACTTATGTGACAAAATAAAAATCATTTCTCTAGAACGAGAAATAGATTTAAATGAGTGATTTCTAGAAATTAGTTAGTATTAAAACTATATTTACCTGCAGAGAACTTGGCTGATCTAAGGTTAGCCATAGTGAACTTGAGGTAGTTACTTCGATCAAGTCGAGCTTGATATAAGGATCCAGAAGATACTCGTCTTAATCACAATATTCTTTGTTTACTTTTCAAAGGGTGTCATAAATTAAATTCAGTCCTAATCATAATATTGTTAAAACGAGAAAATATTGAAATCATTACCCCTAGTCATAATTATTTGAACTGTTGAACCCATTGCATGCTGTTTTGATAACTCATACTTCCTATCTGACTGGGAAATTCAAGCTCATTAAATGAAAAATTAGTCACCACAAATTGCAAAAAAAGAGTCAAGCTGAAAGATTGACATTGGTAAAACATTTTTTTCTTTCTTAAAACTTTTGCCTTTGATAAATTAAGATATTAGTTCCCTGTGTCTCTGACTGGGAGAGTTCAATGAAAGCTGGGATCCAAACATTGTTGGAGATAATGGAGGAAGAGATGGGTTTGGAAGAAATGCTGACGGATAAGGAAGATGTGATGAAGGAAGTGAAGAATAAGAATTTCTTCTGCTCCTGTAGGGTTGAGGACAGAACTGATCAGCTACTCTGTACTGGCTTCCAGAGCTATTGAAAAATGGAGAGCTTGGATTGGTGCATAGAGGAGAACTAGGAAAGGATTCATTTCTCCATCCAAGGTCAAGACTTGACTGCGGAGAGAGTAAACTTTGTTGCCTTTCATAATCTTGAAAAGAATCTTTTCTATCAGTGTTATAACCTGAACTTGATGAATCTTTCCTAGTTATGTCTAGTGTGATCTTTCTTCCAGAATGTCCTTCAGTGATGAGGTTATCAAATGCTTTACTCAGAAGGTATACATCATTTGTTGGTTGATATTCCTTCCAATTGGACAATGAATCTGTTGCATACATGCTGCAGGGAAGTGAACAGCTAGAATCTCTTCTGCTGAAAGATCCTCTTCTTGGAGTGATGGTACCGGTTGATGTTTGAGTACTGTAAGATCCTTTCCTGGAAGAAGCTGCATATGTCTGAAGGGATAATGTCGGTGAATACAATAAGTTATGTTTAGGCTCATCATCATTTAGATCATCTTTGGTAGAATCTCCCCTGCTGAAAGATCCCCTTCTTGGAGTGATGGTACCGGTTAATGTTTGAGTACTGTAAGATCTTGTCCTGGAAGAAGTTCCATATGTCTGAGGGGATAATGTCAAATATGATGAGTTGTGTTTGTAATCATGGTCTTTAAGATCATTTTTGGCAGAATCAGTTGACTGGTATAAATGTCTACTTCTGAAGTTCTGACTGGCAAGTATTGGATTTCTCGTACAAAAAGGTGATGAGGTTGGGTTAGAGTTATGGACAGGAGAACTATTAAACCCATACAAATTGGGATTATTAGTTGTTTGCTCATCCATTATTATTTACAACATTTTCACTTTAAATCACTGTATTTTGACTCTTAGAAATTAAACCTGATTTCACTTAAATAAAAATTAATAACCCTCTATTTAAATAAAGCTTATGTTTATATCTAAAGTATGCACAATCTTATATTATAGAAATGTTCTTGCGACAACATTTGATAAACAACTGAATTTTTCAAACTCTGCTAAAACATCTGGTTTCTTCATGTAATTTAGTCTTTTATTATTTAAAAATAAGATAAGATGAACTTTGAAAAATCCGTTTTGATATTCATTGAAGATTTCGCTTGTTTCCTTATCTATTCGAAACTGTAGGCCTTGGCATTGATATTAATACATTTTTATAATTACAAACAAGCAGTAAGCATGTTTTAAAAAAGTTTTATGAACACCATAGAAAGAATGAAAGCTTCTTTAAAAGAACAACATAATGAGGAATAGACATTATGACAAAAATTAGCACCACATATTAGTGAAGGATAGCAGTTTACAGTACACTGTAAAGGGCTGTATTTCATGCTTAGTTTCAAATTTAGAAGTTTTAAAATATAAAAATGTTAGGCCGCTTTGTAGCTAATGCATGAAAAGCCTGGATTGGAAACTACTGCATTTTATTTTAGAAACATGCAATGAAAAAATATCAAAAAATTCTTCATTCATTGTGATTTTTTATTTTTATGGGGACAGGGGAGGATTTTAACTCAACTTTTTTATTCTTCAAAATATGCTTTATTTTTGCTGCAACAAAAAAAAATTGACATTTGTTCCCCCCTTTTAATTTTCTTTCTGATGTAATCCATTGCATGCTTAGACGTTTTAATAGATTATAGGACACATCATGAAGGGATTTAACTTTCTGCATATGTTGACAAGCTCTCCCCCCTCCTCCCCTCGACCTAGCATAAACAATCTTTATTCAAAGTACAAAGTCCAGGTGGTAAGAAAACTGATGTGATTTGTAAACTTAAACGTGATCTGAAGATAATATATTTGAATAAAATTGAATTATAAAAACATGATCCTATCTGTTCAAGTCTTCTTCATTCAAGGGATTGTTTGTTTTAAAATCAAGAAACTTTCCATTTGAAGATGGGCATGTTCGAATATCAAGGGTAACCTGTCCACCTTAAAGATCTCATGTTTATAGAGCAGAAAACCCAAAAGATACTTTTAGATAGAAATCCCATTTAAAAAATAACTAGTTTTTAAAGCAAAATTATGAATATTTTGTGCACTCTTGTTCAGTAAAAAGGTGTTGAGGGTACCTTAATGAATCTAACGAACCACTCTGTAAATGAAGGGTCCCATAACATTACGTTTACAGTCCCTTTAACATAGTTTCAAGATTTGCTAAAATACTAAATAAATTCAGGTTTCCCTTTAATATAATCCTTCTCCTCTACCCTCGGCCGTTCACAGTTAGACTGAGACAAAATTTAGAGGAATCCCCCCCCCCCAACCCCTTCCCAAGTACTCATGCAAAAAATTTTGAAAATTAGGAGTTTCTAAAATGCTGAACCAGCTTCAACAGTCTCCAGTAATACTAGAGAAATAAGAAACTTCGTAATTACAAACTTTTAAATTTTAAATTTAAAAAAATATTTTTTTAATATTTATAGTTCCCCCAACTGATCAGGGTTGGACAGACGATTTTTGCGGATGTTGTGATAATTTTGATTGTGTGAGATAGATATGTCAGATAGTGGCATGAAAATTTCATTTAATTTATTTATTCATATATTTTTCAAATATGCTTTTTTATGTTATAGTTCCGAGGACTGATCTGATTATTAAATTATGCTTTAAGGGATGTAGATGTATTTTCAAATGACGTTCACAGAGTGACATGTCCATTGTCCAATCTACCAAAGTATGATAAGTGTTGACAGATAAATCCTTATTTTTATAGCTGAAAAATTGAGTGTTTATCTGTAATTTCTCTAAAAAGAGGCAATGAAGGAAATATAACTATTACTCATGAAAGAGTACCTTTGTAAATCTGACATGTCTCTCTAGGATTTAACTTTGACCCTTAATGATAGAATATGGCTTCTGTAAATTCATAGATCTTGCTTTACAACATTTTAATAATATCGTCATTTATGATATGATATACTGATCAAAGTAATTATAATGATATTATACACTGTTAAAAGTAATCATAATGATATTATGCACTGATATAATTTTATTCGTTATTTCAAGCTTACTAAAAACATTTAAAATAAAACGAACATTTTGCTCTAAATTACTAATTTTATACTGTGAGATATCCCTAACTTATTGTTTAGAATTTTGCAAGAGTGGGCCTTAATAGAATTTATTTACTGTACACAAATTTAGTCTTGAGTACACTATGAACTCGGTTTCGGTGGCTAAAATCTGGTTTAGCGGTATGTTTACAAATAATTTAAATAGGCTTATGTCGAAACAATGATTTAGAGTTTCGACATGAAAGGTGGGAAGGGGGCTTTAATAAATACTTAAATATAATGAATTAATTTACCTCGCTTCATCTTTATATATGTAACTTTATAACTCTGGACTGCGACTAAGGTTTGAATACTGGGTTCAATTTCATGTTTCGGTTCAAGTCTAGTTTCGGTTGTTTACAAACAACTAATATACATTGTAGAGCCACCGAAAATGAGCTTTTTGTATATTACAGAATTTAGTGTATTCTGGGTACAACATTCTCTTATGGCCTTACCTTACCATAGAATTTCGAATACAATGTTAGTCATTTCGAAATGCTTTTACTAGTTTAATAGAGGCGTATAAGGGGGGTGGGTATGGGGGCGCAGTCCAACCCTGGGCAGTAAAATCTAGTGATTTCTAAGGGGGTTTCACGCCCCAATGGGCTGCTGAGCCCTCTCCACCCCCGAGACAACTTCCAATAAACGCGACTGTAGTTCAATATAACAGTTAATGGATTTCTATTCTCTCTCTATTTATAAAAAACAATCAACGTCAAATATTAAGAATTATTGAACGTTTTTATTTTTTATCTATATAATAAAGCTATATCTGGACAGTTGGACCAAATGGGCTGAAATTTTTTGAGGGATCCCTCGAGTACCCTAAGGTTTAAAAAGGTTAAAAAAAAACTCATTTTTTTAAACAAAACTCTATTTTTTCCCACAGACATGTTTGCTAGTTGTATGTCTTTTTTAATTTGTGGGAGGGGAGAGGGAAAGGGCCTGATGAGGGACCAGGGGCGGACACAGGATTTAAGTGAGGGGGGGGAGGGGCAAGATTTTTTAGGAACAAAGAAAATTGATAATTAGGAACAAAATTAAAGGATTAGGACAGGAATTTAGGAACAATAAAAAGATTGTTCAGGAATAAGGAACAAAAATATAGGATTAGGACAGGGATTTCAGGTGGGTCGGACACAGTATTAGGAACAGGAACAATAATAGGAACATTAGCAATTTAAGAACAAAAAGAAATTACTAGTTTCTTACGAATTTCTAATTCTAAATTTATCGTTAACAATAACATTTACTTGTTGTCGTTGATTTTTAAATTAAACTGAAGAAAAGACTCAAGATGTGCAGTGTGCCGCGTACCAATAAAACAAAACACAATGTCTGTCGTCGTATACTTACATCGTTGGTTATAAACTTATATTTATTTTTAACAAGTTAGAAAAATATTTTTTCGTCCTTCTCTTCTGATCATTCAATTTTTCAATAAATATTAATTATTATATTTCCATTAAATAAAAAATAATCAAATAGCTTAAAATTGAAAAACACATACGATTTATCAAATTGGGAACATTTTTTGCCTCGAAATCTCAGGGGGGGGGCTACGCCCCTCCCTGAATCTGTCAGGGGCTGGCGAATGTCCCCCCGCCACCCCCCTGTGTCCGCCCCTGCGAGGGACGGGAGACGGGATGGGAGATATAAAGTTTACGTAAATTACCCTTACTCACCAATCAATTAGATGTTTCGATGACATTTAATATTTTCTGCTTAAACTGCAGTTTAGAAAATACAGCATAATCTGATATTAGTCGACTTACCTAAAAATAAAAAATAAATCATTCAAATTTGTTTAGATATAATTCTAATAAAAAACTGGAGGTAGTAAATATTTGGAAAATAGAAGAAGGAAGGCAATGTCGTCTTCTACCTCTCTCTACTCTGGGTCTTCCAAAGCAACAATTACACCACATCCATCCGGGCATTTTGACAATCAGTTTAGAGTAGCAATTGCCACCCTTAACTTGCAAAAGTAGCAATTGCTACAACATCTGGTTTAACAAAAGTTTTCACAGCATTTTAACTTAAAGATCCTAAAAGTAAACCTATAATAAAATAAATGATAAGTGAAAAGAAAAGAGTAGAAAAAATAAGAAATATAACAGGTAAATAAACTTGCAAACAAAGATAAAAGAAAATAATAGAAATATTTTAAAAAAAAATAAGTTTAAAGTGTAAATTAAATAAATTCAAAAAAAGGAAATGACCAAGACAAAATCAATTAAAAAAAACCGAAGACGACAATCTTGCCTGTTATAGCTTGAAGACAAACATGAGAAAACGATCTTGTTGAGAAAATATTTCCTGGCGGAAGGTTCTGTGCGCTTATTATGTTCTCCAAGGACCCTGTATACCCGGTATATCCTGGGTATCTCGAGTACCCAGAGTTAACACCTTAGCAAAATCTAACTTTGAAGAAATACTTTGGAAAAACCGCTAATTTTGACAATGTTTGGTTTAAAATGGATCAGTTTTTTGGATTTAGATATTATAGTTAAAAATATACGTGTCCTAAAATATAATTTATCAAAATCTAACTTTGAACCCAGAGTTTTTACACCATTTCGTTCATTTTTGGTATATATACTTGTGTTTAAAATTAATGTGTTGAAGAGATATTCTTTTTAGTTGTAAATAATTTACCAAAATTTAACTTTTAATTAAACAATTCTTTGTGATAAACGATAAGATCATAACAATTTTTATGTTTATTATAGAAAATTCAGTTTAATGAATAAATATGCAGAATTGTTTAAATATAAATATATATTTAGAAAAGATATCTAATTATTAAATTCAAAAATAACTTGTTTCAAAATTTTAAGTGGATAGATTAAAATATTATTATTATTTTTTAACTTAACATTATTTTTAAAGAATGAATTCATCCTATGAATTATTTATGTTGTTTAAACTATAAATTAAGATATCAAATTATTTTCAGTCATAAAAAATAAAATAAAATTTATCTTTAAACAGGAACGTTTGATTCAACTTATTATTTTGAATAAAAATCATTAATATTTGATACACTTTATATTCTTTAGTTAATTTATTATAGTTTTCTGTAAAATATAGCTTTTGAGCTTTATTCTGAAATCGTAAATTTTGCTGATAAAAGTATATTTTTGCAATCAGTCTATTTATTTTAGGAAAAAGGTATATTATTTAGAGCAAGGTTGGTCTTCAATAATAAGATAAAAATAAATAAAAGTCTTTTAACATAGAGAACTTGAAAAAAATGATAAAAAAACGTTTAAAAACTTATTTTTAAAGTTAGACCCGTATGGTATCTAGACTGATTCTGCTGATAAACAGCTGCGGTATGAAGCTGAGCCCCCTCCTCCCCCCTAGAGGTCCTGGAGGTTCCTGCTCGACCTCGTCGCCGCCCGGTCAACCGTTCGGTCAAACTTTGAGTCAAACGCTCCTATACTCAGGCAGTTAAACATTCAAGTTATTTGGCCTAAAACTATAAAACACAAAAAAAACATTTAAGCCACAAAAAAAGAAACCCTTAAGGTAGACTTTTTTTTGGATTTTAAGTTCGATAAGAGCTAATTTTCCTAAACTTTTTGACTCCCAGAGTTCGAATTCATTTTTATTAATCATGTTTGAGTTTTAATGTTTCTCAAATTTCTTTGTTCTTAAAATTTGACATTAGTTCTATAATTTTAACTAAAACTTCAAGAAATTTTTCAAAATAGGATTTCAGGGGTTTAATACATGTTTAATATCGTGCATGTGGGGGGGGGGGTGACTTAGGAAACTTAATAAAAATTGTTCATGTTTTCAGTTTTATAAACTATCTCCTTCTCTATCATCACAATAAAATCATAAAGAAAAATAAACTAGACAGAATGCACGACTTTGCGACCTCATAGCTCCTCTAGTTTTGATTTTTCGCACAAGTATTAGAAAAACAAATTGGTTACATGTAAATAAATTCTAAATATTTTTGTTATGATTGAAAACATAATTGTAATTTACTTTAGTGTGATTATTTATCCCTTCATTTTTNCCCCCCCAAAAAAAAACTTTGTCTGTTCAAAGAAAAAGTTAGCATTGTTTTTTTTTATTTGAAAATTGGTAATTTTCATTTGTAGTTTCTATTAAGAAACATTAAAATCTAAAATGAGGACACATTATGACTTCAATTTTTAGATAAATTGTATATTTCAAAAAATGAATGTTTTTGAGCCTGAGAATGGTAAGGACAAGCGACACTAGGTACTCGGCATTGATGCTCACTAATCAATCAATCAATCTCAAAATTGTTAATAACGATGACAATAATATAATAGTTAAAAATGTATTAATAACAGCTATTTGAACCATTATGTATATATATACCATATAATTTTTTCTTATGTAATCAAATTATTTTTTTTGATTCGATAAAATGTAAGTTTAGTTAATTATAAAACTGATTTAATTTAAAAAAGGTTATTACATTTAAAAAACCTTTTCTTCGATTATCTTAATGAAAATTATATAAAATATATGAACACGTGAAAATATATCCGGATTCTGATTGATTCCTAATATTATCCTCAGCTCTAATTTTTTTTATAGAATCAGAGTTAGTTTNGGGGCATAGTTTAGCGCTATATCTGAGGTCGCAATTCGAAAGCTAAGTCTCGAATCTTAGTTTAAACTTTGTAGACCTGACTTTGTCAGTTTTTTTAAGTAATTCAGGTTACTAAGTTTTAAATCAGAATCAGAATCAACAATCTTTAAATTTACAGTATTTTTTGTGTTGTACTTTTTCATTTAAAATGTGTTACGTATTTACTTCTACAAAGTAAAAAAAGATACAAAATCTGGTTTACTGGTCAAATTCTGATCAAAGTTACAGCTTGCTGAGAAAAGGATAAAACTGTTAAATCTGCGAGAGCTTAGTTTTGAGACTGACTTTTCCAAAATTATTAAAATATCTCTGGACTTGAGTCTTTGCCACAAACTCTGATTTTCTAATCCCCAATCTTTGCAACCCAATGTCGTAGACATTATTAATTTAAAACTATGAATTCTGTTGAATAATTATAACAATATATCAAAAGTCTACATCGGGTTGCAATGATTTAGGGATAGGAAATTTATTTTGTGGAAAAGACTCAATTCCTTTGAACAAAAAAATGTCAAGATGGCTTTTCAAACCCAAATTTCTTAAACGTTTTGTATGAAGAAAATTGTCTTATTTCTAAACGTTATTTTTAAACTTAACTTTCTTCAGTCAGGCAAAGTTTCAAGGAAACCCTACATGGCTAAGTGACAAGGGAGGGGGGGAGTCCATAATTCAAGAAAAGGTGATTTAAAGCATCTATTATTTGCGACTCTATACCCTGATCTAGATTTGCTGCTGACAAGGTTTCCCATTTAATTCATATTTATTCACTATCCTCCATTTGCCGGCGCTCACTATAAATCAGCTGATTCAGAGATATATTCGTGGATTTTTACATTTGTTTCATGACAGCTGTACACTTCAGCTGGTAACCTTGAACTTTATTCACTACTGTACACATGATTTATGTACATGTGGTTTATGTACACATATGTAAAGTTTGTTCGGAGAATAACAAATTTTATTTTACAATGTATACTTTATAAAAAACAGAAGAGTTTTTATTTAGTGGAAAAGATTTTTGAAAACTTATTCAAACAGTTTTTAAAGCCGGAGAAAAAGGGAATTTAACTGCACTAACTCAGGCAGAACTTAATGGTTCTAATTCTGTATTTAGACTGGAGAGTAGAGAATATATATATTCCTAAACCAGCTGGAGCCGCATCCTTTCTCCCAAGGAATTTTAATTATTTTGAAAAAAATGCTTCAAATCAATGTCTGTTTGACAAAAACCCAATAAAAACTAATCAAGGATTATCTGTTGTCTCGATAATAACAAATCAAAAATTTCACGACAAACGCAATAAATTTATCATCGAGTTGCTTAAAAAGCTAAAATCACAATTAAAAATAAAATGAACTGCTTTTGTTTTCAATAAACAATAAATAACTGTTAACGTATCACTGTGATTTAAAGGTCTCACGCTATCAAACAAAAATCGATGAGAATTTTGCAAATTACTTCTTAAACAACCAAGTGCATTATAGTGCTAAAATGAACATGTTAAGGGCTACAGAAAAGCATAATTGAGGCGTTGCGACACTTTAAAGTCAACCCTGTCTGGATGAGCAGGCTGAATCTATGTGTGCGTAGTAATAGAGTGGTATGTCCGATTTACAACGGTACCCCCCCCCCAAAAAAAAACTTTGTCTGTTCAAAGAAAAAGTTAGCATTGTTTTTTTTTATTTGAAAATTGGTAATTTTCATTTGTAGTTTCTATTAAGAAACATTAAAATAAATATTCAGAATTTAACACTTTTAAAATAGAAAACCGACAGATAAAGGTTTACACGGAACCGTTGTGAATCAGACATGCTGTGTAACAACTAAAGGGTCTCTTGAAATTGAGTCTGTAGATTTTGTTCTAAAGGAATTGATTCCTTGTCACAAACTTCTGATTTTCTAATCTATATCTTAGCAACCCAAGGTCGTAGACCTTAAGACATTTCAAACTATGAATTCTGTTAGATCAAATCATCTTAGCTTGAAATATTAAAGGTTTGCACCATCAGGTTGCAATGATATAGAGATTAGAAAATTTGAGTTTGTGGCAAAGACTCATTTCCTTTAATTAGACACTTAAATTGTTTTCAATTGAATAACAGTAAATTATAGAGCGAGCTTGCACAATGTAAATGAACGCATTATTCACATTCAAGATCCAAAACAAAACTGAACAATGGAGGTTAGTAAAGGGACTGTAAGCGTAATTTTAAGTGACCCACCATGCAATCATGGTAATGCCCTATTGACAAAGGCACCCTAAAAAGCGCTGTCTAATAAAGTGTGTATTGGATATTAATGTTTTTTTACGTAAAGTATTTTTTGCGTATTTTATTGCATGAATACACATTGGAATTATACGACTTTACAACTTTATAAACCAGAAAAACGAAAATATCTTCAACATTATTTATCAGAAAAAGGTTTCTAGGGTAACGTTGTAAATCAGGCATTGCCATCTTTACATGGAGGGTCACTTTACGCTAACAGTCCCTTTGACAGTTCCTTTAACAGTCCCTTTAAAAGTCCCTTTAACAGTCCCTTTAACAGTCCCTTTAACAGTCCCTTTAACAGTCCCTTTAACAGTCCCTTTAACAGTCCCTTTAACAGTCCCTTTAACAGTTCCTTTAACAGTCCCTTTAACAGTCCCTTTAACAGTCCCTTTAACAGTCCCTTTAACAGTCCCTTTAACAGTCCCTTTAACAGTGCCTTTAACAGTCCCTTTAACAGTCCCTTTGACAGTCCTTTTAACAGTCCCTTTAACAGTCCCTTTAACAGTCTCTTTAACAGTGCCTTTAACAATACCTTTAACAGTCCCTTTAAGCAAACAAACTAAGGTAGATAAAACAAGCAATAATTTGGTTTTTAAACAGCCCATTTAAAATAGTGAAATTCACGTTAGACAATGAAATCACGATTATGAGAATCATTAAATAGTTCGTTTATTTCGCTTTAAATATCAATAAAAATTCCGTCCTTGCCGGAGACTTTTTTTGATGACAAATTTTTGTACCATTATATTATTACATATTCAAAAACATAGCTTAGAGGACAAATTAAGTGTTTTTTCAAATATTTTGCTTTTTAATCTCTGTTTGTATGTCCGATTATAACTCATGAACTGTCCGATTTTCCTCAACTTAATTTGGGAACACGGTAGAACCACAAGAATGCTTTTTGCCGGTTTTAAAAAAAATCGAAATTTTGTGTTTGGACTTTTTTAGAGAATATGTTGTCTCCCGGCAAAGCTGGGTTCTCCCATGTATCTATATGGTTGTAATCTCTGTTTGTTTGTTTGTCATAACTCAAGAATCCTTTGACCGATTTGCCTCAATTTTAATGAACTCAGTAGACACACCAGAATGTTCTTAGGTGTTGGTTTAAAAATTATAAATTGAGTGGGTTGACATTAAAAGAAAACATGTTGTCTCCCGGCAAAGCTGGGTCCTCTCTGTTAATGTAATAAGAAAGTATATTTAAATGTTCCGCTGGCTGGGCACAAGAGCTTCTTTAACCAGTCACTAGAAAAATATAAGGGATAACCAGGGGCAACATACACTCAGCATAAACAACGCAATTATAAAACAGACTTTTGTGAGAATTAAAATTATTTTTCTTGGGAACTCAACTTTGCCAGAAGTTTGCCTGAGTTATCACATTTTGAGCCAAATCGGTCCAGAGGTTCATGAGATTACTACTTTAAATATTTTCACATTTGAGTTTACGTCAAATGCGCGCAGAGCTGAAAACTTAAGAATGAGATATCCATATTCTGGATCAGTTAATTAATCTGGAGATTAATAACAAGAAGAGAACAAGCATTATTTTAACTGGAAATTAAGAAAAAGTGTGGATTAAGCATTAATCCCCATATCCATCATTCTAAAGTTCCCAGCTCAGTTCCTTTGCTGTTTGATTAGTATCAACAAATTATGAAGTTAAAATAATACTTTTTAATTACTCTAAGAGATATCTTTCATTACAAAACCAGAGTACGATTGAGCCTTTATGCAAAGATAGCGCAATGCCGGTTCATTCCGATACCCTTGATAACTTTGTCTGATCAATTATAATTTGAAAACTGATTATTTTCAATTTGGTTTTCTATACAAAAATGAATTGTACATTTCTACTGCTGTAAAATTATCAGAATTAAACACTTTTAAACCTAGAAGAACAACCATATCTTCCACATTATTGATCAAATAAAGGTTTTAATGAGTACCTTGATAAATCGGGCATGATATCAATACGCATTTAGAATATGCATTTCTAGAATTTTTAGAAAAATAAAAGCATTCATAATACAAATTAGAAATTAGTCATGAATATTCCCAATGTGTTGTTATGCCTCCAAGTTATCAAACTTGATAACAGCATTCAGTTCCGGAATACACCATAATAGTATCAAAGTGAGAAGCAATAAGGTTATTAGAATTTATAATTAATATTTTAGGAAAAATAATGTGCATAAGATCTGGATTCAAATCCATTGGATCCGCGATATTTTGGCTTCCTGGATCCACTGATCCGAATCCAAAGGGCAAAATATCAGCTGAAAATTGTAAAAAAAATTAAATGAAATGATCCTAAGCACTTTATAATTTTCATTTTTCAAGGGATTTTTGTGGTGTTAATACAGGTTTCTATAGAAATTAGAGTACAAAAAATGAAAACACGGAATCATTGTTTAAATTTGAAATTTATTAAATTTTTTTTCAGACTAAAGTTGATATTGCTCTAAGAGCAGAGTGGAAGAGTGAAGCATGAAAACATGTAGATTATTGTGTTTACTTCTATTAATAAAAGTGCTTTGTATCTCAGCTAAGGTAAATGAAGAAGCTTTGCATCCCTTTCTAGAAAATATTGATGTTCTACCTTCAATGTATGGGTTCTTGCAATAGTAAACAAAATATGCTCTTGGGGAATTTCAAAAAGTAAATGGCTTCATATATATTAGTGTTGCGCATAGTATTATTCATTTTTTATACTTGCAGGATTTATAGGCTTTCAGGAAATTCAACAAAAAATTAATATATTTCAAATTACATTCTCTAAAAGTTTTCTTTTATTACATTACGCATAATTTGGACTATGGTAGAAGAATTAAGCATGACCAATTAAACTAATTTTTAATCTAATGATTTTGCTTTGTCCAGGGTAATTAATATCTTCTGTCAGAGTCAAAATTTTGAACAATTTCATTAAATAAATTGACAGAAAATTAAATTATGAAATTCATATTAACTTTGAAGATTTTTGTGAAGCTCTCTAAAAGCCAAAAGATCAAAAAAATGAATAATAACAATATTTTTCAATCCGGACCTGTCTTGGTCAATTTTATGTCTTAAAAAAATTTACCAATTAATTCAGCCATGTGGAGATTTATTGGGGAAACATTATTATACAAGGCAACATATATGTACAATAATAAATGTATTTTTTTTTTACTTAAATGATTATTTATCAGGATGAGTGTAATCCAAATGATGGTCCCTATAAGACTTGCAATGAATGTCTTAGAAAAGCAGGGAAGTACAAAATTGTTTAAGAATGTCCCAATGTCATTTTCCCAAATGATTGTTTTCCTAAGTGACACTTACCAAAGCACTAAGTCCATTTTGTAGTCTAGCCACAATGGACAAATATAAAAGTGACTGGTAACAGCCTTACCCATAATTGACAGAGGAAAATTTCCAACTTGGTGTCAAAATTGACATAAAGGAATTGAGTTTTTGCCACAAACTCAGATTTTCTAATTCCTATAACTTAGCAACCCGTTTTCCTAGACCTTTGATATTTCAAACTATTAATTCTGGTAGATCAAATAGTCTAAGTTTGAAATATCAAAGATTTACACCAACAGTTTGCAAAGATATATATGGGTTAGAAAATGTAAGTTTGTTGCAAAAACTCAGTTTCTTTGGTTAAAGATCCATTAAAATGTATTGATCTTTGTGAAACAGTGTTATCGGAAAAAGTTCACTTGGTAAATGTGCATAATGCTTGAAAAGATGCCTGAGGGAGAAGTTATCTGACAATTATAATTATCTTGTGTGTTACAATTTTAATAAAAAAAATATTAATTTAACTATATATAAATAGGAGAAGGATGTGCATGGTGTCCGGGTAGGAAGGGTAACAAGGTGGTTGGATGTGTCAAGAGTAACACACTAGACTGTGAAGATCTTCAAAAAGTTGGTAATTCATAAACAAAGAAAAGTAATTAAAAAAATTAATTCAATCTGTTTCAGAGACTGAGATTAGAAAAACAACTCGGAATAAAAATGTCAAACCCTCTGAAGCTTTTATAAAACTACGTCCTAATGTTAGAACAAAGTTGAAATTCACAGCTTCAAAATCTGAAATGCCTGTTGACATGTACTTTCTTTTTGATCTATCAAGAACAATGGAAGACACCTTGAAAGATTTGACCAATATAGCCGGAGAACTAGCAAATAAGATAGCTGAAATAACAACTGACAGAAGTTATGGTTTTGGCATTTTCAGAGACAAGCCACTGCCTCCTTTTGATATTAAACATAGCTATGCTCACGATTTTGAGCATCGTATGAAGTTATCACCCAACATTGATGATTTTATCAATCAGGTTAGAAATTCAGATGACATCATTGGTAACATTGACAACCCTGAGGGGAGCCTTGACGCACTGATGCAAATCCTATTGTGCAAATCTGAAATTGGATGGAGAAATGGTACAACTCATATAGTAATCTTGATAACAGATGCTACTTTTCATACAGCAGGTGATGGCCTTCTAGGAGGAACCTGGAAACCTTACCAACATACCTGCCAACTTAAACAACGGGGAAATTTTCTTGTTTACGATGCTATAGAAAATGATTATCCTTCCTTATCTGCAGTCAATTATGAGCTTAAAAACCAGGAAACATTTTTAATTCTCGGAGTCAAAGACTACATGGAGAACTATTATGAACAGCTAAAAAGAAGCTCATCACTTGAGTTAAGCTATGGAATTATAAATGATAAAAGATTTGTCTCATCATCAGAAAGTCTAAAAAACTTGATCTTGGAAACTTACAAAGGAATAAAAAATAAGATGATTCTCAACAAGGGGGTTCACAGTAATAATCTTAATATCAACTTGAAGTTTGATCAAAACAGTAACTGCGAGGAAGAAGAAAATAATGATTTAACAGGTCAAATTTCTTGCAATACAGTTAAGGTTGATCAGGAGATAAATTTTATTGCTGAGATCTCAATTACTGAAGCGGCATGTGGCACTGCAGCTGAATCTTTTGAAATCAAAGTTTTTGGACAAGAAAACAGTAATCTTAAAATTACTGTATCACCAGACTGCATTTGTAAGTGTATGGGTCATTCAAATAGTGACAAGAACACCTGCAGCGGCAAAGGTAGTCTAGAGTGTGGAACCTGCAATTGCAATTCAGGATCATATGGTGACAACTGTGAATGTAGTCTTGAAGAGGAGGATGCAAGTACATTTGATGAGATTCAAAAGAAATGCATTTCCCAACAACATCAACTCTGCAACGATCGTGGGGACTGCATTTGTGGAACCTGTTCTTGTGCTGACCCCTACTTTGGGCAGTTTTGTCAGTGCAACAGAAATAAGTGCAACTGTGGAGAACATGGAGATGGGTGTGAGTGTGTGAATGATGAAGAAGCATGCACTTGCAAGGCTGGATGGGAAGTTGGTCAAAGTGGACAATGCGATTGCTCCACAAGTGATGACCAATGTAAAGATCCTTTCACTGGTCTTGTATGTAACAATAAAGGTTTTTGTAAATGCAATCAGTGTGTGGAATGTGTAGAGAGTGAAGGGTACTATTGCCAACAGCCAAAAGCAGAACAATTTCATGATTATCAAGAAAAAACATGCGAGACCCTGGCATCTTGCATTATATATGATACATTTGGCCATATTTTAAAGGCAAGTGGAACTGAGGCAGACCAAGTACTATTGGAGAAATATTTAAAGGAGTGTCAGGAAACAATGTTGAAAGAAAACAAAAGAATTCAATGTTTTCTTTCTTTGAATGAGACAGAGGTAGGGGATGAAGTCAATTTTGATATTGATAGCATTGACCAGACACTAGATGAGACTGTAATCACAGGTACTACTGATCAATGTCAAAGAGCATCACCTCCTGATTTTGTAAAACTCCAGCAATGCTCTACTAAATTTAAGAATTGTAACTTCCTCTTCTGGCATGATGCAACAAATGGTCTGTTTGGTTACAGCAACACAGATTTTAATAAAAAGATCAACATCTACATAAAATACTACAACAAAACAGACAATGGAAGGCTTCTCTACAATGACTTGGTGGACTTAGACTATGAACTGACCCCAGTATTGTGCCCAAGCTTTATAGATAAATGGATTGTGATCTCAAGTGTGGCAGGAGTAATGTTCTTTCTGTTTATTGTTGGTTTCATTGTCTACTTTGTCCTTATCAACCTCTATGATAAATGGGAATATGAGAGGTTTAAGAAAAATGCTGAAATGGTTTGGGATATAGGGAACGTCACAAAGAACACTTTAAATGAAGAAAAACGAGCATCAAAATTTGGGGATAGAGTAAGAAATAGAATGAGCAGAATGTCAATGAGAACCTAATAGTAGATATCTATCTTGTGTGGACATCAGATAGCAGAACTTTTGTACCTATAATTCATTTCCATAACATGTATTCCTTTTTCTCCCCCCCCCCCCTCTTCCTGAAGGGTTTAAATCTTAAAGGTATTAAAAATCTTCTTTATTCTGTTTCTTTTATTGGTCAATCAATGTTCATAGTACAAGGAGTCAACCATTAAAAGGTCATTATTTAAAGCTTGACCAAATTCTTTGAAACAGATTTAGTTTTAAAATTAAATTCAAGATTACAAATCTAGACTTTGTGGCGTAGAACCACTTTATCCAAATGTTCTGACTCTAATACTGTTAAGTGTGCATATATTATATTGTACATGTTTTGCTTTTCTATATAAATAAAACATTTTGTTAGTAAAGTTTGTATAAAATTATTATTCTTTATATGATACCAGATAGGGCTTCTAGCAAAAAGGGAAAATTGTTTTTTAAAATATGCTAAATTTTTTTCGCAAAAAAAGCTAAATTTTCACAAAAAAAATGCGAAAAATAGATTCAACAATTTTGCGAAAACATAAAGAAGAAAAATTATCAATTATGATAAAATAAAACCTCTAATGCCCACCTCTCAGAGCAAAGAACTCCACAAGTTTTTTTCGCGATTAATTGTTGAAGCTATGGTTTTTTAATGGAATTCTTTTTCCACAAAAGTGTTTTCGCAAAATTTGCTTTGTTTTCGCATTTTTTGGCTTAATTCATTTTCGCAAAAAATGCAAAATTTTGCAAAAAAAATATTTTCGAACTACAAACAAAAGTTTTTGCATTTTTTCGCTAAAGTTTTCGTTCACTGGAAACCCTATTACCACCTTACCTTTTAGGAGATAAAAAATAGTCTTAAAGAATCAAAAACATACCTAAAATAAAAGATGGTCATTAATTATTTACGCAAAGAAATTGTATTCCAATGTTTTTCCAAAGTTTAATAGATTTTTGAGCAAGATCAAAAGTTTAATGCTCAATAAATATAAAGAAGTTGAAACCAGTTTAATAATTGTAAATGGTCAGTGACCGTTAAGTTCTACCTTTAAAGCAAACACCTATGCCTGCTCTTATAAACTCATCTGGTCGTTCATCACAATCCCGTTGTCGAACCTTATTACCAGGGACAATATAGAGCCAGGGATGGGTCTGCCTGTCTAGCTCACCAAGGTCCACACTAGTTGGACGTTTAATCTGAACTGGGTCCAACTTTTTAATCCTGTTTTCAGGAAGTGATATTTTGACACCATAATCTCCTCGCATATCATGTATTTTAATGCGGTCCTTGTTTCTTTGGCTCTGAATCTTATCCATGGATTTGTACAGCTTGCAGTGTGGTAGATGGTGTTTTGGTCTACTCCTCCGGGTTCTATCTGTACTAGTTGATCTACTACCAGAGGATCTACCAATACCAGATGACCCTAATGGTTATTATTCTCAGATAAAAGATAAGATTAAGAATTAATGTAGTTAAAGATTAGAAAAAAAACATTTTTAAAAAACAGCTAAATTTAAATTTTGTTCTAAACACAAATTACACAGAAATAAAATGAAAAAAGGCCAACTTGATATTTATCAGGTGGAATTTATATTCTAAACAGTGCAAATAAAATAAAAATGTACAGAGTGATTTAAACATCAGTCAGTATTGGTCAAGTCGGTATGATCATGAGGATCAAATCTGTCATTCTGTCTATTCAAATATTAAAAATCAAACCTGAGCTGAAAACTTTAGAATTAGATATCCTTAATCCTGATTACTTACGCAACTCTGATTGGTTGAATTTGATACACTATTCTGGATACAAGTACAAGATTAGGTTGGTCTCGATAGTAAGAAAAAGAGAGGATCAAGCATTAATCTTGATATCCACCATTCTAAAGTTTTCAGCTCTGAAAGCATTAAAAAACACCAGAAAGAAATAAATAGTTTGAAATTATAATAAGTTCCTGATCTTGAAGAATTGAGACTGGTTGAATCATATTGTGAAGTTTTCTTCAGAATAGAATCTGGACGACTCTGCTGCAGACGATCATGATGATTCTGCTGAAGATGGTCTTGATGATTCTGTTGAAGATGTTGCTGATGATGTTCTGCTGTTCTGCAGTGCTCCATCCTGCAGGCTAGTCTAGTAGAAGACTGTATGTTCACAAGATGGGACTTGAAGTAAGGATCAGGTACTAGATGTGGATGAGGGGGTAGAGGAGGAGGGGTAGAACGCGGAGCTAGATGGGGAGGAAGGGGTGGTGGAGGAGATGGATGAGGTGGTCTAGGTGGTGGTGTATCTCTTATCACAGACCTAGATCTAATGGTAACAAAATGTTTGATTTGAGGAATGTATAATGTTACAAAAGCATTAAATATGTATAATGAAAATTTTAAATGGAATTAAAAAAGTAAACATTTTTCTTTTCCAATTAGAAACTAGACTCAAATGTGTAGACATGATTACAAAAAACCCTTCATTTTCAAATTTGCATGTGCATTTAACTTCAGTACCCTTAAAACCTTTTGATTATTTAGAATGACGGGAGAAATCCTTGGCTTTCGTTCTTAAAATTGATTATTTTTAACTGAGAACTCCATTTGAAAGTGACATGGGGATTTACAGAGACAAAAAAGAACATTTCGGCATCTAACATTTTAAGAAAAAGAAATATAACTTCATGCATCAAAAAAAAAACCACCTTAATGGTCGCACATGCCCTTCTGAAAACAAAGGGTCATTTGAATTATTGAATGTCTTTTTTGCTCAACTATTTTGTATCCCTAATGACTCTGGGTGGTAGAAACAATGGCGGACTAGTATTTTTCTTCAAATCTTGATTAGTAATCATGATTTCTCGACTGATTTTACATTTAACACATTTAGATATATTCACAAAGAAACATGTGCGTTAACTGAGCATTAATAGGGACATATTTCTCTTGTTTCAAAATATTTTTTGTTCAGTTGAAAAAAATATTTTAAAATTATGCTTTTTCATTTGTAATACTTTTATCTATATTTAAAGTGCCACTCTTTGAACGGATATTCACATGAAATTACGACAAAGTTCCTTTCTCTATTTCTTGTCAATTTTTTTTTTTCAGATGTTTTAATAAAATGTGGGTTTTATCATTAATGTGCCTGGTTTCATGTATCCTAGCGTTGACTAGAATCGGTGAATTACAACTGTTCAAAACAATATCTTTGTCAAATTTTAAAAATTTATACTAGATAAAAATCTAGGTTTTTGAAAAATGTAAAAAAATTGTTCAGATAAACCTTTTTGGGCACTACTTCTACTTTTATACTGGCTAAGAGAACAAAAAAAAAGTATTAAGTATTACACTTTTTTAACAAAGAATTTGCTTAATTTCTGGAAATTGCATCAATCATTAATAAATATTTAATATCATATTTTTGCGTAATATTTTTTGAAAAGACCCCGCCCCAAAAACAAAAAATAAATTTCTTTTTAATAATTTCCTAAGTTTTGCTGCATTTTTTTACTACAGATTCGAATACCATTTTCTTTCTTCCTTTATCACTTATTTCCCTTTTCTAAGTGTTTCTTCGTGTTTTAGTGTAGCACAATGAGTCCAAATCTGGATGTTTCTTAAAGCACAACAAGGTCAAATGTAGATGTTGCTTGAAGCACACTGAGCTCAAATGTAGATATTTGTATCCCAATGGGACTAAATGAACGTATGAAGTGTATATCTGTGTAAGAGTATATTAACTATACTAGCTCTACACCTGATCTACTGTATACTAGTATATAGTATGTAAACTAAAGTTTCACAGCTGTGTATTAGTCTTAGTCAATACCGGCATCATAGAGCACTTTTAGAGCAATCTTGTCATAGAGGACACTCCGAGCAAAAAGCACTTTTAGAACAATCTTGTCATAGAGCACACTCCAAGCATAGAGCAGTTTTAGAACAATCTTGTCATAGAGCACACTCCAAGCATAGAGCAGTTTTAGAACAATCTTGTCATAGAGCACACTCCAAGCATAGAGCACTTTTAGAACAATCTTGTCATAGAGCACGCTCCAAGCATAGAACACTTTTAGAACAATTTTGTCATAGAGCACACTCCAAGCAAATAGCACTTTTAGAACAATTTTGTCATAGAGCACACTCCAAGCATAGAGCACTTTTCGAGCAATCTTAACTCTTAGATCACTTCAGGCATAGAGTACTTTTAGAACAATCTTAACTCTAAAATCACTTCAGGCATAGAGTACTTTTAGAACAATCTTAACTCTAAAATCACTCCAGAAACAGAGCACTTTTCGAACAATCTTAACTCCTAGATAACTCAAGGCATAGAGCAATTTTAGAGCAATCTTAACTCTCAGATCACTCCAGGCATAGAGCACTTTTAGAGCAAACTTAACTCTCAGATAACTCAAGGCATAGAGCAATTTTAGAGCAATCTTAACTCTCAGATCACTCCAGGCATAGAGCAATTTTAGAGCAATCTTAACTCTCAGATCACTCCAGGCATAGAACACTTTTAGAGCAAACTTAACTCTTAGATCACTTTTAACGCAATATTAACTCTTATTCACTCCAGGCATAGAGCACTTTTAGAGCAATCTTAACTCTCATCACTCCAGGCATAGAGTACTTTTAGAACAATCTTAACTCTCATCACTCCAGGCATAGAGCACTTTTAGAGCAATCTTCTCTTCAAACACACTTAACTCTTAGATCACTCCAGCCATAGAGCATATTTAACTCTTAAAGCAATTCCTGACATATAGCACATTTTACACTTAGAGCAGTTCCTGACCTAGAGTACATTGTACTCTTAGAGCAATACCTAGAGCACATTTTACACTCAGAGCAGTTTTTGTCATAAAGCTCTTTAGTCCCTTCTGTGAGAGAATATTTTTACATTTAACAGATCTTCTTTTACAAATCACTTTGTTGCCATTTTTACATTCTAACAGGTAGTAGATAATATATCAAGAGAAAAATATCTGAGTGAACCCAATCCTAAGATTGTAAATTAAAGACTGAGTATATGCAGAGGCATGAGGCATGAATAAGTACTCAAACCTTCTTACGTCATCGTAAATTCACTTGAAGAAAAAAACACATTTTCCTGAAATTAAAACGGATAAAAATTTTTTTAAAAAGTTGTTTAAATAATTTTTCAGCAACTTTTATATAACACCCTATTCCTACTTATTTTATGTGTTTAACCCTACCTACACACACCTTAACCCTATGCAATTGATTCCCCCCCCCTCCCTTTCATTGTGTTCTTGTAAAGACCCCCTTATAACTTCCTGCCCCCCCCCTACCTAGCTTGAGTGAAAATTGATAAATCAGTCTCAAATTACAACAAACTCAGGTTCAATTCAGATTTATTTTTATCTCAACAAATATATAGGTACTGAGCCGTGTCTGCCAGCTTACTGAGCACGTTTATCTTTATATAAGAAAACTGAATTTTTTATCATATCTTATCTTATCTTAATTGGTTGTTATTGTTTAGAAATTTAGAGCTTTAAAATAAACGATGGAGTGTGTATTGTTTGTATTTTTTTATATTATTTTGTATCTGTGCTCCCACTAATATCTGTGTATGTAATAATTAGCTCTTAGCTCATATACATATATGTTTGCTATCGCTGGCCGAACGACTGGACCAAATTTTCTGACATTTTTCAAGGAAACCATGGGTACCCTGGGGAAAAAAAAGATCCGACTAAAAATAATTTTGTTCAAAAATCTATTTTTTTTAATTGGATTTTTTTGAAATTCTAATTTTTTCTCGTGTGTTTTAAAAATTTAACGGGCAACGCCGGGCACTTCAGCTAGTCTATATAATAAAACAAGACATTCATATATATGTTGCGTATAGCCGGCCAAACGGCTGGACCGATTGGGCTGAAATTTGTTGTGTACAATCATGCGTAGCCGGGGGGTGTTCTAGGCTAAAATAATTAAAATTTTTTTTTCAAATCTTTATTTTTTTCAAATTTTTTTTTCCACGGGCAACGCCGGGCCCTTCAGCTAGGTACTAAATAAAATCTATTTCTGGCTTCTTCTTATTTTTTTTTGCATCTTTTTTTTCTCTGATTTTTAAGCCAACATTATCTTCTGATAGCTATATTTTTTAGTCCTACTTTCTTTACTAACTAACATTTAATTGTTAACTGTGAACGGTGAATTTTTTTCAGCTTTTTGAGAAAATTCCTTACTTCCCAAATCCCAATGGTTAAAAAAAGAATCACAAAGCACTTGAAGATTTGAAAAAAAAAATGGAACTTGTATTATAAAAATATGATAATGCATCTGTTCCAATAAACAAACAAGCGTGTAAGATTTTTAGGAGAAAAAAATCACAGGCCTTTCTCACGAGTTAAGTTATTTTTTTTCATCATGGAGCTCAAAATATTTTACCAGTTTTATTTTCGTTGTAAACTGCGGTTAAGAGATTCTTTTTAGTGAAAAGGCTTTGGGCCATTTCAGGTCTCACACAAATTTTGGGTCAAATAAATCTTCAAATTACACGTTTATTTAGAAATAAACTTTTTGTTTTTTAATTTCTTGAGATGTTCTTAACTTTTTATCCTAATTGGCCATATTACACATTTTGTTGGCCTAATTGGTTTTGACATTTATTACCAACAAAATGGCTTGACAAAAATATGTAAAAATGACAAATTACTTTATCACTATGACTCTTGATTGAGATCAGTGGTATGAACCCGCAATCATTAAAATAAATAAAAGTCAGTTTATAAAAAAGTGATTTTTGTCTTTTACCAAACCTGATTAAATGATTTTGCTGATTGCAATGTTTAAACTTCAAAACCAAATGTTTTTACTTGATTTTTTACTTTTAGAAAAAGTCCAAGCTTATCTGTTAAAACAAAATTCTCGGTAAAAGAAATGTTTACTCGGATTTAAAATCACGAACTTATTAATTTCTTCATTCTTCTCTTATTTCTTTATTATTTTGATGTTTTTAATTGGGATTGGCAGAATTTAATTCAAGAATAACACCTCCCCCCGGGGCTCCCCCCTAATAATACGGTTTTATAAGAATTTTAGAAAAATCATAATAATTTTGGAATTCTCCTGTAAAATGCATTTTTATTTATAAAATTTGCAAAAATGACGTAACTTTATAAAAACTAAAAGGATTTCCTGTTTTAACAATTTTCAATGTCAATGAAGGGAACTTTGCAGCTTTAGAATATAATCTAACATTGCAGTTGAAATCATGTTTTACAAATATTTGAGAAATTTATTTCTCAAAATTTAATTAAAAAGCAATTTGTGTCAGCTTATGACACAAAGAAAATTAACCGTGTGAAAATATTAAATGCATTGAAGACAATTAAACATTTTTACTCTCCTCTCCTCAAACTCCAAAATGCACATTTTTGGTAGAAGAAACTAAACGGTTGGCATGGACATCCCGGTTCCCTTAAAAACTATAGTTCTCATTTTGAAAATTGATTTTTTCCCCTTGTGGTTTCTCTATAAAGTTATCAGCAGATGCTTGCTTCAGAGACAATTAAGGGAATTAAGGGTAGCATTGTGAATCCTGCATGTTCTTCTAAAAATACGAGAAATTACTACGTTAATCCTTTTTAGTACTTGATGTTTTTAATCTATCTTAATTCTTAATATAAAAACTGGAATACAAAAATCAAAGTTCTTGAGAAAATAAAATGTACAAATTCATAATAAAAATACTTACACTTGCTGAAAAATGTAAAAAATTAAAAATTAAAAAATGATGTTCTCATTTTTAAAATTTTTTTGCACTAAAATTTATAATAAGGTTATTTCTACTGTTTTTTTGATGAAAACATAATTATTGCAGTATAAAGCACCCCTGAGATTGATGCTAAATGTTTATACATAAAAATATATATAATATCCTTTAGGTTGAATGAATAAAATAGATTTGTTAACAAACAATGGCCCCGCCCTGTGCAATGTCATCCTATTCACTATACTCGAAATATAAAAAATAGAATAATAAAATAATAAAGAACAATAAAAACAAACTTTACTGTTCACACTTTTTATCCAAATGTAAATATTTTTAATTTGGATCTTTTTCCTACGGTTTAACAGAATTTTCAAAAAAAAATATGTTTTGACGTTTAGTGGATACACACAAATCAAATAAATATAAACTGCTTTTTTAATCTTTTTATATTGTGAATGCTACAAATAAGAACTTTTAAAAAATTATTTTTAAAATTCGTTACAATGATTAAACACGTCAATTGTATACTTAGTAACCTACTATATGTGCAAAGCAAAGAAAAACTTTTTATAATATTTAATAAGACATGAAATAAATGTTCAAACAATTTGTTTAACATTGATTTAAATCAGACTGGCATATATTCTCATTTAAAAACCTTCCCTCAACCTCTTAATAAAAATAATGACAGCATGGAAAGCAATAAAAATGGGTGCGAAACACCCCTAAAGCCTTAAGCTATGCAAATGAGTAATCTATACTGAAGGATAATCCTGATTACACAAAACCCGAACCCCAAAACCCTAACCCCAGTGCAGAAATTTGAACAACAATTAAAGAATTTTTTATCCAAAATCTCCCCACCCCCATTTTCTCCCTCTTTTGTCACAAATAAGCTAACTAAGATAATCTAACCTATCTAACAATTAAAGAATTTTTTATCCAAAATCTCCCCCCCCCCTTCCTCCCTCTTTTGTCACAAATAAGCTAACTAATATTTAGCAACCGTCTTTCTGTTCAATCCACTTTGAAAGAAAAAGAACTTTTGTAGGAAAAATGTTTTTTATCTGTTTTGAACTGCAGCAACATTAACCCTATTCCTGCGGGGGGGGGGGGGTCAATTTGACCCCCCCCCCTGTAGTTTTTTTTACATAACTCAAAAAGTATTGGTCTGAGGCTGTGGAAATTTTCTGACTTTTCCTACATACCCACAGCCCTCCCTTTAGGCCTAAAACTGGGCTTTAATACTAACTGCCTGAGTCCTCAGGCACACTGCCTGAATGACTGTTTTTTCCTTTAACAAACTAAATCTTTGTTTTGACCCACTTTCACTTGTCAGATTTTGATAAAATTTAGCTTTTTGGAAAACCTCTGACATAAGGAAACGAATTGCACAAGTTTTGCGAAAAAAATTGCAAATTTTTTGCAAACAACCTGTCAAAGGAAATTTGCACATTTTTAGTTTTTCTTGATTAAAAATCAGGTTATATAAAACTTTGCAAAATTTTTTGCATATTTGAAATGGCATGGTCAAGGGCTTTTTAAAAATGTATAATTTTTTATTTTTTAGACAAATTTTTTTTTGCAAACATTTTTACTGTTTAACTGGATTTTGCGATAAAAAATTCAATTTTTGCAAATTTGCAATTTTTTTGCAGATTCTAAAAGTAGAGCACAAGAGCTTTCCAATGATGTATCATTTGTCATATTTGGACATCAAACATGGGATTTAGAGGGGGGGGGTCAACTTGACCCCCCCCCCAGCATATCCTGGTTTTTAAGTACCCCAGCAGAGATAGGGTTAAGAAACGAAATATTGCAGATATACTTTTCACATTAAATTCATTTACTTTAAACCCCAAGTCTTCAAACAGTAAAATCAGAAGTTAGGTTAGGTTAGGTTGAATAAATCTAACTTAAATACAACAACTTATATAACAAGAAATTGTATTGTTTAAACACTGCACACACAGCACATACAGTGTACTGCCAAGCACATTTATGTACATCTATACACATCTCACCGCGCACAATGAACACTACACTGTGCACTGAATGAAACAACTGTGCACATTAAAAGCGCGTGCATACTGCATAACGTTGACAACAGGGATAAACAAGATTTTAAAAACTTTTAAAATATAATCTATTCAATTTTTTTCTGCCTTTTTTCCGATTTTTTAAATATGTTGCTAATTAATGGGAAAACATTCACGTAATTTTCCTGCTTATACTTTATTTTCTTAATTTTTTGATCTGCTTAACAATGGTAATTTCTTATACCAGGACAAGGTCAGGTGGAATAAATTCAGAGAATATTTCAAAACATTCGAACAAATATTTTAAATTGTGTTATGAAGGGAGGATAGGAAGGATAGGAAGGATAGGAAGGATAGGAAGAATAGGAAGGATAGGAAGCATAAGAAGGTTAGAAAAGATAGAAAGGAAAGGAAGGATAGAAAGGATAGGAAGGATAGGAAGGATAGGAAGGATAGGAAGAATAGGAAGGATAGGAAGGATAGGAAGGATAGGAATGTTATGTTGTATGTTATGGGTAGAGAGGATAGAAAGACAGAAAGGATAGGAAGGATAGGAAGAATAGGAAGGATAGGAAGAATAGGAAGGATAGGAAGGATAGGAAGGATAGAAGAATAGATAGGATAGGAAGGATAGGAAGAATATGAAGGATAGGAAGGATAGGAAGATATAAAGATTGTATGGGTAGAGAGGATAGAAAGACAGAAAGGATAGGAAGGATAGGAAGAATAGGAAGGATAGGAAGNGAAAGGAAAAAAGTACTAATATGAAAAATTTATTTAAAAAATGTTTGAAAAAGACCAGAATAATCCAGAACTAGAGAAAGTAACCGTAATATTTCCACATGATAAAATTTGAAAGACGATATTAGGCTCAATGAACTAAAAACAAAATGGAAATTTTAAAATATTAACATGTGAAAAGAAAAAAACAGGTTTGATAAAAAATTTTCTTCTTTATTAAAGGGACAATCTTTATATTTTCAAGTTACCTTCCAGTTCAAAAAAAAGGAACAAAAAAAAGGTAATCATGTCGGAGTCACAACGGTACCCTTTAAACCTTAAAGGGACTGTAAAGGAAAAATGAAAGGGGGTATAGGGTGAAAGGTAATCACTTTAGCTCTTGATCGCGACCCATGTAAGTTTTATCTGATGTTCCTGTCTCGAGAAAATGATATAAAACTGTGTTAAAATTATACGAAAGTTCACATATGTAAAATTTAGAAAATCTTAAGCTTAAATCACGTGACCAGAACTATCACCAATGGCAGAGCAGTATACTGGTCACGTGTCTATGTCTGTATCACGTGACCACTTTACTGCACTGTCATTGGTGGAATTTCTGGTCAAGTAATACGGACGTGTAAATAATATTATGAATTAAATCTATTAAAAATAGAAATAAAAAATATAAAATTAGAATTGGAGTAAACCTAAGTAATAATTAGCTTTCTCTGGGATATCATCGTTTTCAGATTGGTTGCTTACTTGCTGAATTTGATCTATTTAAACCCACTACTTTTATACAAAATTGTATATATATTAATTTTCCTATAAATTTGACACAGTTGAATATCAATTTCTCGAGATAGGAACATCAGATATAACTTTCATGGGCCGCGATCGAGAGCTAAAGTGATTAGCTTTCAGCCTATACCCCCTTTCATTTTTCCTTTACAGTCCCTTGAAGCTGGTAAATAATTTAGAAGACTCCTTGTTTTTCTACCTTTTGGCAACTTTCTCCTTTGGGTCTCAGCTAAAGAGAAAATATGGATATCTCAGACATTCTGGATTAGGCAAGGCTTGTAAGGTAATAAGGTAATAAGGCTTATAAAGGTACCCTTGTGAATCGGAAATATGAATCCAGTAAAATATTAATAATGACAAGCTCCAAGGTATGGGAAATAAATACGCCGCATTCCATTTTCCTTGCGTAAAAACAGTTTAGTTAAACCACTCTCTGCTAACCATCGTTAAAATATGTAATAACATCTCAGACAGGGNGGCGCTACAACATTTTTCCAGACTATTTTTTGCTCCATGTTATTTTAGCTTTATGTTATTTTTTCTATATTATTTTTGCATTATGTTAATTTTGCTTTTTTATTTGCTGTATTATTATTGCTGTATTATTTTTACGTTTTACTTTTTTGCTTTCTGTTATTGGATTTTTTTTCATTTTTATTAATTTCCCTAGCCGCAGCACTCGGCCCCTCATTCGCCTAACCCTGTGTAATGGCCAATGGTGGATGGTCTCTGGAATAAATAAGTAAGAAAGGCAAAAAACTATTTTGGTGGAAAAAGCAAAGAAAAAAAAAACAATATCGCAGCGCGCCGAGCCGGTGTGCGTGAGATGGTTCTTTTTTTCTTTGGTTAAACTGCTGAGTTCAATTTATTTATTTTTAAAAATATTCCTAAGTATGTCCCTGAATTAAACATCCATTAGTAGACCTTTAAATAAATATTATCCTATAATTATAGTTTTACAAAATGACATTTAAAATTGATGAATCATTCAAACATTTAATTCAAATCCAACTTGTTTGAATCATATGGTTTTCTATTTCGATATTTTTTATGAAATTTAAATCATGGTGAAACAAATGGATCTTAAAGGGAGTGTTCGCGAAAAATGAAAGGGGGTATAGGTTTACGTCGAAAAAATAGCGTTTTTCGTCGCTTCTAATCTTACTTCTATCTGTTGCGTCTAGAAGGAGAAAATTGTTAAAAACGACTCATACCGAAGAAAGTAGCGTCGATACAAATTCGCTAAGTTGAAACATTCAACTCGGATCCTAAATTAATCAATTTAATTTCAAACAAATTATTCATATATTACAAACAGTAGTCCTCGATTATTTTTCGACGCATTCGTATATAGTTAATATTTCATAATATTTTTGATTTTGTTTTTGAAAATAATATTTCGCTGGCGCCGGATTTCCTGGAAAATATGAAAATGTCGTCTTCATTATCAAAAATTCTCGAAACAGGAATAAATGTTTTCAAAAGTAACTATCAGACCATAAAAAAAAATAAAAAATATTATAAAATATCAACTTTATACGGATGCGTCGAAAACTTATCGATGATTATTAATTGTAATATCTGAATGATTTGTTTGGAGTTAATTGATTATTTTACGATCCGAGTTGAATATTTCTGAATTTGTATGGACGCTACGTTCTTTAGCATGAGTCGTTTTTAACAATTTTCTCCTTATAGACGCAACAGAAGTAAGATTATTAGCGATCAAAAGCGCTTATTTTTCGCCGTAAGCCTATACCTCTTAAATTTTTAGCGAACACTCCCTTAAAGATAGTTTCTTGCCGTACAAAATTACTACGTAAAGTATATTACAGAAATTAAACCATAGCAAATAAAAAGTGTTCAAACGTCATTTGGATGTAAAGAGTATTTTTTAACTTATAACATAAAGATTTTATGCAATAAATGCACTGTGAGCTTACTCATAATTTTAAGAGTAAGATAGATATTTTAAAATTTTAATTAGAAAAAAATATTTAATTATGGCTTCTACACTTTGTACTTCTTATGTCCTAAGTTGCATGAATATTATCTAGATTGTAATAAATGAAAAATTGCATCAATTATAACTAATTACGTTTATATTAAAAATATAAAAATAAAAAACTTTTGTTGCAGGATCAACAGGTGGAATCACTGTAAGGAACAGAGTAAGGTTCCGTCACGTTATTTTCATGTGTATTCAGCCACCGCTTTATTATCAAACACAGGAGTTGAAATCTCCCAGTTTTAACAGAGCTGAAGAGTCAACTGAGCCAAATAATAAGTTCTCCGCACAGGAAGGACTTCAGGGGCGTAGATTGGAAAGTATGAGGGGGGGCATTGAACCGAAAAAGGGGCGTCAACATTTTTAACTAAAAGAGAGATGAGGGGGTCACATAAGGTATTGCGAAAAGCAGGTGTCAACTGGTTTCTTTAAATTATAATTGTAGGTCACATGTGGTTTCTAAGGGTTGATATAGGAGGAGTGAAAGGGTTGAGGGTGGGTGGATGGGGGGAGGGGAGGGAGAAAGGTTAAGGAGGATATGTGGTTTATGAAAGCAACAAATAAGGAGCAAAACAGGGGTATCTAAATCTTGTTTCAATAATTCTAAATTTCTTTTTAATTTGTAAAATATTTCTTAAGTAAGTTGAAAAAGGGGAAGAAATATTTTCAGTTTTTACTATTTGGGTTAAAAAAACTAAATCAATTTCTGTAATTGTACAATGTTTTAGTAACATATTTTTTTATTAGACGGATAGAGGAGGAGGGGGGGGGGGTAGCTTTGAACTTGCACAGAAAGGATACATAATGCAGAAAAAACTAGAGTAACATTATTTTCTAAAATTTTTGTTGCATTAGCTCTTCTAAGCAATATATATTGTAAGCTAATTTTATCTTTAAAAAAAAACTAAAAAACTTTATCTCAATTGAGCCAAGCCAAAAAATTCTTGACTTAAAGATTAAGCTAGACGCCGGTTTGGTGAAGGAGGGGTGTAAACATGCCCCCACTCAAAACATAAAACCCTAGAAATCAAACTAGGGGGGGGGAGGGGGGTCCATCCCCCAATCTAAGACAGGACGTATCTCATTATCCAAATACTTATTTCATGTCAACTCCAATCGTATTCAACTTCCCTTAATACTACTCTCTCTCCTACCTTTCCCCAGATTAAATAAACTGTTCTCGTATCTTCAAGTGACCCCTAGCTTGAAGTATTTGTACTATTCACAACGGTACCATTAGAAGCATTATCAAAGCGTGGATAAATTAGTTTTTCTTCAAAAGAAACTTCGCATACTGTAAGTTAAATTGTTTTGGTTTTTATTTAAAAAAAAAACTCTAAATGTATTTTAGGTGAAAAGGTTCCTCAAAACTTCATGGTAAACATATCCAAAGCTTCTCTTAAATTACATTATTATGAAGCNCCCCCCCCTCCCTTCTTTACAAACCATCAAATAAACCTGAGGTCACGAAAAAGGTCGGAATCAGAACAAAACGCTCAATTCCTGCAGACAAAGTTAGACATAGAATAAATATGGAAACATCCTTCAATAGTCTTTACAAATAGGAAATCCAATAAGAATACTTCTTGACTTTCACAAACAGGAAATCCAATAAGAATACTTCTTGACTTTCACAAATAGGAAATCAAATAAGAATACTTCTTGACTTTCACAAATAGGAAATCCAGTAAGAATACTTCTGTACTTTCACAAATAGGAAATCCAATAAGAATACTTCTACACTTTTACAAATAGGAAATCCAGTAAGAATACTTCTTGACTTTCACAAATAGGAAATCCAATAAGAATACTTCTTCACTTTCACAAATAGGAAATCTAAGAAGAATACTTCTTCACTTTCACAAATAGGAAATCCAAACAAATAGGAAATCCAATGAGAATACTTCTTGACTTTTACAAATAGGAAATCCAATAAGAATACTTCTTCAGTTTCACAAATTGGAACTCCAATAAGAATACTTCTGCACTTTCACAAAAAGGAAATCCAATTAGAATACTTCTTCACTTTCACAAATAGGAAATCCAATAAGAATACTTCTTCACTTTCACAAATAGGAAATCTAATAAGAATACTTCTTCACTTTCACAAATAGGAAATCCAATAAGAATATTTCTGCACTTTTACAAATAGGAAATCCAATAAGAATATTTCTGCACTTTTACTATCGGGAATCAGATTTTATTATTTCTTCAAGTTTACAGATAATCCAAACGGAAATCCAAAAAGATTTACTTGCAAGCCCCTTAAATGACTTAGATGACTTCCCTCCGTTTAAATGATCTACCGCTAAAAAAACGTTCTACATATTGCATTGTATGCCGGAAAAAGGAGACAAGACATCAAACTTTTTACAGAACTTAATATTTTCATCTCTTGAATAGAATGCAGAGGCGAGAGTTTAAATCACTAAACTTAAACTGGGTTTCCGGACGAAGTGGAGAAAATACCGAGTTTAAGTTCAGCTGGAGTGGTTTTAATTTAGAGTTTTCTAATAAAGGAAGTTTTGCAAAGGCGTTTTCTCCTAGAAATTGGGGGTGTGAAGGTAAGGGGTGGGGAAGAAAGGAAGGGGAAAAAGTAGTAATCTGTGTTTGTTTGTTTGTTTGTATTTATGATCATAACTCATGAACCCTTGGACAGGTTTGCTTCAAATTTTGATTGGGGAACTCGGTAGAACCACAAGAATGCTCTTAACTTGGTTTTAAAGTTTAAAATTTAGTGGACTGGGTTTAATAAAGGTAAGTATCCAGTTAAAGCTGAGTTCCCGAGCTAGTATATTATTCAACTAAAGCAGGTAACATAAATGCATCCAGAAATTATGACAATACAAGAAAGAAATTAATTTTTAAATAATTTGTTTTAAGATTCGAAACTGTTTGCATTATCATTTGAAATCGCGTGTTTATCTACGATTTTAATCCTTGACAACTGCCGATAATCCAAAAATATAAAGTCTTAATATTTTTCAAACTATTGACTGTTTAATGCAACGAGGTTGAGTGATTTAAAAACAATAGTTTTTTAATAACGCAACCTCTCATTGTGTTTATATTTTCTTATAACGTATAAAATATAACAAGAAATATATTTTACGTTGTTTGGACCCGCCTAACCAGGATAGGTTGTTTTGCTAGTTGGCCAAAAAATAGTTAACGACAAGGACAATAATAAATAATTTCTTTCCTTTCTTCAATTGTTCCAAGATTCCGTTACTGCAAAATAATTTTGGAACTTTACCGCAATATCTAAACGAACTACAGGGTGTCCCAATAAACATGGGAATTCAGTGACTAATTCGATATCGTCTTTTTAAATAATTCTTTAAGTTAGTAAAGTGCTACTGAGAAAGCTGTAATCTGTAAGAGCTTCGTCTGCTATGTTCACAATTTGTCTGTTTATGTTTTGACTGCATACGGTTGTACAAACAAGAAAATTGCAGTACACAAACAGAGTAAACTTGTCAGTCTTTCCTGTTCATCTTGCGGAGACATTATAGACACATCTTTACAGTCTTTTACTCTTTTCATAAAATAAACTCGAATCTACCAGACATAAAAATATTATGGCTTTTGAAATTAGGTATTACAATGCTAATTCATAAAAAAGACTATATCCAATTCGTCACTGAATTTTCACGTTTTTTGGGACATTCTGTAGCAAAAACCAACTTTAAAATTCTTAAAGTTTCTGCTCAAAAAAATCGTTTTTTACTAAAGCGTGTATTGTAATGATTGCTAATTCAGTCTCTGTGTATAAATCTAATTGTCAGAATTAGACAATGAATACAATTTCAGATTTGAAGCTCTGCATTCCAGATAGAGAACACTTTTCTACGATATTGAGTCAATATTTGAATTTAAAATTAGGTTAAAGAAAACAAAAAAATACCTGGTTCAACTTAACCATGATTCCATATAAACAACAAACTGAAAGTTGATACATAAGGTCACATACCTAAAAATAATAATATATTGATCAAAAATAAAACTATGATAAAAATGAAAAATATTTTTTTTAAATATTTTTTTTGAAGTTCTTCTACAATCAACCTTTCAAGAACAATTTTTGTTAAGTTTAAACCTTTAAGCTATATATTTCATCATGATTAGTCATGATACACCACAAAGTAAAAAACCACAAGAATTTATATCGCAATAAATAAAACTTTAAGATTGCGTTATTAACAAGAAAAGACAATTCCAGAAATTTATCAGATTAAATTTTTAATCTTTTAGTTTGAGGTGTTTTTAACACCAAGGGTCATAAAGTGTAATTTTCTTCAGGGGGGCAATAATTACTAAATTATAGGTTCAAATAATCTAATTGATTTTATGACAACATTTTCAGACGCAAAATATCTTTTATACAGTTTGAAATACGGAGGCCATTAACATTTCAGGAATTATTAGCAACAAGCTGAAGGGCCCGGCGCTGCCGGTGAAAGAAATTTTTTTAAAAATTTTAAAAATAATATCTAAAAAAAATATTTTTTTTAAAATTAGCTTATAACACCCCCCGTCCACCCATGAGTGTCCACAAAAAATGTCAGCCCAATCGGTCCAGCCGTTTGGCCGGCTATAGACAACATATATATATATACGACTGTCTTGTTTTATTATATAGATAATAAATTTTTTTTGAACTAATTTAGCGATGACATTATTATTTTGAAAATCTGATCAAATTAAGCAAAAAATGCAAATCATTACATAAAAAAAGTTTTATCAAATACATTAAACCAAACCATTACTTTTCTTAAATAAACTGCCCATTTTATTATTTTTGTACAAACATCATCATAGAGCCAGGTGTAATGCCTGATTTGAAGCTATAAATAATGCTCAATAGTTGAAATCTTAAGAGGTCCTAAGACCAAATCTAAATTATATTTGTAAAACTTAAATTTCTGACATTAATTTGGATTTTATGGATTAGCAATAATCTAAGTAGGTAAAAAACTTTGGTTAACATAATGCAAAAATAATTCTTGACTTTAAAAACTTTAAATCGATTACAATATACAACATTTCAACATGCATAAACATCTTAGAGTCAGGTGTAATGCCTGATAACTGCTTTGAAGATATAAATAATTCTGAATTAGGTGCAAGGGTTAATTTATGGGAGAAGAGTTTAAGGGATCTGAAACTTTCAAAACTATGCTTAATTTAAAGGGACTGTATACGTAATATCAATAGAGGCATGCCTGAAGAACAATGCGATGGTAAAAGTAGATATTTTTTTAACCCCAATGACCATTAAGGTGGTAAAAGTAGATTAAGAAAATGTCCTTAATCACGATCACTTAATCTGATTATCCAATGTACACAATTTTGATTTTCTTCTTATATTCCTGTTTTTGGATATTTTTACTGTATACAGTTACGTTTGATAACAATTACAGATACAATGCTATATCGATTGGACTAATATCCGATTGAATAAAAGTAAGCTGTTCACAGCTGGCTTTTAGAGCATTTAAACAAATCTAAAAATCATGTTAATATTAAATTATTTAAAAACCAACTTCAAGACTATGGTCATTTTGAACGTTAGTCTTAATAAGCATTATTCCAAAACTTACGTTCATTCAATCGACGTTTAGTTCAATTGATATGACACAATCAACACCAGAAATCAAAACCGGTTTTTCAAAAGAATCAGGGTTCAGATCGATTCATATCTTTTTTCCTTAAAACATTTAATTCAAGTCTTTAAACAGATTTTTTGACATTTTTTCACTTAGTTCAGTTGAAAACATTCGGCTGATATTATTTCAGTTTTTTTTTTAAATTTTATCTAAAATAAATTTGGTTGATAATAGCTCCGTTTATAATAGTCCAGTTATATTAATTCGGTTGATATTAAGTCTTTTCATATTAGAACAGCTAACATTAGATCAGATAATAATATTAGTTTAGTTCGGTTAACATAAAGTTGAATTAAAATTAGTTCAGTTGATATTAGTTTCCGTTGGTGTTAGTTCAGTTTGATTTTAGTTCAATTGATATTCGGACAGTTGAAATTGGTATAGTTAATATTAGTTCAGTATATATAGGTTCAATTATTGGTTGGTTGAGATTAGTTCAGGTAATATAAGTTTAGTTGAAATTGGTTCAGTTGATATTAGTTTAGTTAATTGCTAGTTCAGATGATTTAAGTTCAGCTTAAGAGTGAAAAGTCATGATCGATTTATCTTTTCCTGGAGCATGAATACTAGAAATAAGAATTCATGAGAATTAAACGTCAAAAACCCCGGTTTTCTGTTTTTGTAATGTAATGTAAGAAAGAAGTTAACACATTGTAGAGTACATCCAATTAAGTACATATTACTGCATAGTAAATTTCATGAAGTACATATTACTGCATAGTAAATTACATTAAGTACATATTACAGCAGAGTAAATTACATGAATTAACTTCTGCAAAGTACATTACATTAAGTGCACAGATCAGCAAAGTACATAAATATCTATTACATACTACATCAAAGTACATCCCATCTAGTACACACTTCAGTAAAGTACATAATGTCTAGCTGAAATATGAACTAACGAAACTATAATGTCAACTTCTCTAAAAGCATCGCAAACTTTTGTGAGGTACAGGGTGTCCCACGAAACATGACAGTTGGTGAACAGTTTTAATTGTAGTCTTCCATACTTTGTTAATAAAATAAACAGCGAAAAGTCTTTAATATTTAATATGGCATATAGGCAGAAGACATTCAAATTATTCACCAACTGACATGTTTGGTGGGACACCCTGTATAATAAATAATTCAGGGGAACAGTTTTGAAAGCAGGACAGTTAACTTTAACAAGATAAATTCTCCGCAACATTTTCTCTGGGGAAAATCAAAAAATGATTTCATAGATAAAAAAAACTTGAAAATCCGATTGTCATTTCATGTACAAAAATAGACTGGATTTGAAAAAGTGTACATTTTACAGTTAAAAGATGTAGTTGTATAGTTGAACAAGTGTCGACTGTACAGTGCAGTACAATTATAAAGTTGTAGTTGTACAATTGAACAATTGTACACTTCTGAGTTGAAATGTTGTACAATTTACAGTAAACATTTGAAGAATTGTATAACACGTATTATACAGTTATCCAGTTTAAAGTTCAAACTTTTAAAAGTTTTAGCATTTTAATAGTTTTACACTTTACAATTGGGCAAATTTGACAATACCGTTAATAATTGTACAACTGAACATTAAAACGTTACATAGACTTGTCATAGTGTCCATTGTACACCATTATACCTGTACATTTTTACAGTTGGGCACATTTTGACCATACAGATAATAATTGTACAATTGAACTTTAAAACGTTACAAAGACATATTAAATTGTCCATTGTACACCACTATACCTGTACATTGTTACAATTGGGCAAATTTGACAATACAGTTAATAATTGTACAACTGAACATTGAAACGTTACATAGACTTGTCATAGTGTCCATTGTACACCATTATACCTGTACATTGTTACAGTTGGGCACATTTTGGCCATACAGTTAATAATTGTACAATTGAACTTTAAAACCTTACATAGACCTTTTAAACCATAGTGTACATTGTACACCACTATACCTGTACACTGTACACTGTACATAGTACACCACTATACCTGTACACTAAAATATAAACATTTAGACAAGAACATCGATAATTGATATTTAACAAATTGTCCTAAAACCTAAAAAATTGGGAAATACTTGACGGTGATCTATGAACGAATATTTATTATTTATAAAATAATTTTTTGAAAGAAAATTTTGCGGTTCACGGTTATCTCTTTTCTCTACTTGCCACGTGACGCAAATTAATATTAAATCATATTTCAGGCTTTTATGATTTCATGAATCAAGCCACAAACAGGGCTTTAAACATTTTTATTTATTTTTAAAAACTCTCTTCAAAAAAAATAGTTTTCTTCGAAATAATTTCGTAGTGTTTTTTTTTATGAAAATAAATGTAAAAAGAATATTTGTCAGAAAAATCATCCACCTTGAACATTTTTAATTTTTCCTCTCACTATCAACTATTTGTAAGATAATAAATAAACGCAAGGTATAGAATTAGATGTTAGAAGTGGGAGATGATAGAAAAAAGGAACATTGGTCATGCAAAAAAACAGAAAAACTTCAAAATGAATTTTTTTCTACTTTTTTGACAAAAAAAGATTCCGCAAGAGTCATGTATATTCCAAAATTTTTAAAGTTCATGATTTTTATAAGAAAACTAATTATGGAGTCGGTCTACACCCCATTACGTTGACCCGTAACGATCTATAAGTGTAATTGAACACGGTAAAGGTTTAATATTACTATTGTTACAAACATTTAACGCTGATTATATCGATGATGAAGATTGTAAATATTTCATGTTTGTTTTATTTTAAAATGAATAAAAATTAACAGTGAATTTGTTCACATTAACCTTAGTTGTAATGAGAGTGCTTAAGTACATGTTTAAGGTATTTTTGACAATCGTAAATTCGTAAAAAAATGCTTCAAAAATATTATTTTCCTTGGATTTTGATTTCTTCTGACTAAATAGAATCACGTGAGAAGGTAAAATATTTGCAGCATTACTGGTACAGCTTTGAAACCTTGTAACTTCTATAGATATGATTTTACGCATAGATATGAGAGAATAAAAATCTATCCATTCTATATTATAAATTCAAATATATTCCTCTATATAGCTCTTGAATAGATTGAAAACATATAAGATTTCATTTATACTATATTTACTTAAGTTTGAGCACATAGATTCAACTTGCTTAGAAACTGTCTCATCAATTTTTAAGACAGGGTTGACTTTGAGGTGTCGCAACGCCATGGGCTTGGATTTTACCGCTCTAACTCACTTATACTTTTCTGTAGTCCTTTACATGTACATTTTAACACTATAAAGCACGTGCTGTTAGCTTCAGTCTTTAAGAAGTAATTGGCAAACTGCTCATCGATTTTTGCTTGAGACCTTAAAATCACTGTGAGTGTGCCAAAAAACGGGGACTCAAAAAAAGGGCCGGGGGGGGGGGGAGGTTTGAAGAAATAAACAGGAAACTAAGAAAAAACTTCAGTTTTATTACTGCACGGTAGCTGGTCAAACAGGAAGCTAGAACTAATTAAATTTCGCATAAACAAGTTGATTAGACAGACAGACAGACTAACAAGACAGACAGTGAGACAGACCATAAAGAAAACAAAGCTTAATTTGTTTTTTTCTATTCTTTCCTTTTTTAAAACCTATTTTCATACAGTTCAACTTTTTCTTGTAAAGTTCTCACTACGTTTCAACAAATCTTTAAACTTATTGTTTTAATCACTTTCGTCATTAAACTGATTAAAAGGGATTTAACAGAGTTTATTGTAGTTACAGCGTTAAACCGTTTGAAAAGTGTTAAACCATGGATATGTTTCTAAGGCAGCGGCCAATCTGTGTTACTCGCGAATGCTGCAATGAAATATAAGACAGAGAGAGAGCCAGTTCTAGCCGCGTCACTCGACCCCCTAGCCTGTCCTAGCCGCGGCTCTATGCCCCCTAGCCTGTCCGCGATGCTAGGCCCCCAAGCCGGTTCTAGCCGCGTCACTCGGCCCCCTAACCTGTTCTAGCCACAGCGCGCGGCCCAGAAAGTATCTAAACCTAACCTAACCCTAAGATATATACTAATCTCTCTCTTCTTATAATTCATTGTGGCATACGCGAGTAACAGAGTTTGGCCGCTACCTGTTTCTAACACAACATCTTTTTGTCTCTTGCTTCCTAGACTCATAAAAGAAATCTAGATAAATTAAAGGGACAGCGAGCGTAATTTCAAGTGACCTTCCATACAAAGATGGCCATGCACGAATCACAAAGACTTTTGTCCTATCACAGAAATAAACACTTTTTGAGTAAAAAAAAACGACGATATCTTTCACAATTTTTATCACAGTAAGGTTTCAATGATACTGTTTAAAATCGGGCATTGCCATCATGGCGGGTCACTTGAAATTAAGCTCACAGTCCGTTTAAGTAATACATGTTTCTTACACCACATCTTTTATTCTCTTCCTTCTTATGGCTCATTTAAGAAATCTTGATATATTAAAGAAATCTAGATATATTCAAGGGAAATCTAGATATATTAAAGAAATCTAGATATATTCAAGGGAAATCTAGATATATTCAAGGGAAATCTAGATATATTCAAGAAATCAGACATCTAGATGTATTAAAGAAATATAGATATATTAAAGAAATCTAGATGTATTAAAGAAATATAGATATATTAAAGAAATCTAGATATATTAAAGAAATCTAGATATATTCAAGGGAAATATAGATATATTAAAGAAATCTAGATATATTAAAGAAATATAGATATATTAAAGAAATCTAGATATATTAAAGAAATCTAGATATATTAAAGAAATCTAGATATATTAAAGAAATCTAGATATATTCAAGGGAAATATAGATATATTAAAGAAATCTAGATATATTAAAGAAATCTAGATATATTAAAGAAATATAGATATATTAAAGAAATATAGATATATTAAAGAAATCTAGATATATTAAAGAAATCTAGATGTATTCAAGGGAAATATAGATATATTAAAGAAATCTAGATATATTAAAGAAATCTAGATATACTAAAGGGAAAGATTGCGATTTTAGAGTTGTATAAGACTTTTGATTTTCCTCTCACTACTATCTCTGTTATGCAATGCTGAAAAAACAATCAGAGATAAAAAATTCAAAATCTTTATTAAAGAGATTTTTTGTCCCCAGGACATGATCGGGTTGTTACGATCAAATCTCGGAATTTTTTTATTGCGAAAGTTTGGTGTTGTTTGGGTTTTTATATTGATCTACCAGGGGTTGTAATCTGGCAGCACATTCATTCATCCACGCTTCATTCATTCTGAGATGAGGGTTGACGAGATTCCAGCCGTCAACTTGTAACAACTTGCAGAAATTTACCAGTCTTGTTGAAATGTTAAATAATCTAAACCATGAAATATTAAACCCAAATTACACACTTGGGGGAAAAATACTACACTTTTAATCTTATGTTTTAATTTGCTCTCTTTTCCTTTACTTTATATATCTATATATAAATTTGGCTTGTCTGTCTGTTTGTTTGTTTGTTTGTTTGTTTGTTTGTTTGTTTGTTTGTTTGTCTGTCTGTTTGTATCCAATAAACGTCAAAACGGCTGAACCGATCGGGCCCAAATTTTGTGTGGGACATCTATGGACCACAGGGAAGGTTTATGAATGATTGAAATTTTAAATATTTGTCTCCGTCAAAATTCGATCTTCATTAAATTTTTGAAAATTTTGAACATCCACGAAATTTTTTGTGAAAATCAGCGAATTATTTTTGTTTTGTTTTACGATGTACACAAAGAGAACATGTTCACAATTAATTTTGACGCGGTCAGACTTTATGCTTCATATAGGTTGAATTTACTTTTACTAAAGGGGCAGAGGTGCGTGCAATGTTTCCAACTCGTGTATTAATCTTAAAGGGACTATTGGCGTAATTTCAACTAACCCTCCATATTCCAAGTTGCAAAGAGGGTAAATAGGAATAAAAGAACTCTAAAATATTTTCTCCTGAAACACTTAATTTTGTATGCTTTTGTTATATTTCATAAATAAATAATTTTTTACTTAATTACTTTACCCTTTCAGTCAGTTCAACCTTTACTATCCATCTCTCTACCCATCAAATCCCTCCCCTATTTGATTTCGNCCCCCCCCCCCCCCCTCCAGAAATTCTGTAAATGACAACCTTGTTTCCGAATTTGAATGTTTAGATATTTAAATCTCAATAAAATTATATCCCACCATGAACATCGATAAATGAAAATGTCGATAAAACCAGATATTTTTAAACAAAAGTCAAGTTAAAAAAACACGTAAAAAATTAACCATTTGCAAGAACTGCAACGAGTAAGATTTAGCACAATAAAAATTGCAAATTAGCACTTTCGCCACAATGTCGTAAACCGGTTTTGAAATGTTGTATCTGTTGCAATGAATGCATTGATAAATGACAAATGCAGCAGAATGGAACAGTGAATGGAACAGAATGCAGCAGAATGGAACAGTGAATGGAACAGAAAACAATTAAAAACAAAGTCCATGATAAATTTTGACAGAGAAGTAAGTTTTAACGTGTAATCCCCCCCCCCCGGAAAAGCCCTCCCCCCCATCCACCTCTCGGAACAGCAAAGGTATAGCTGATCAGGACCAATTAATCAATCATTGGGATGGACAAGCTTCCTGTAGAGTGGGAGGGGAGTATGGGGGGGGCGGGGCGGATGGAGAGCTTAAGATATACATCTGTCTATAAACATAGGTGGTGATTAGAGGGGGGGGGGGAGAGTGGGTGAATAATCAATGAGATTACTAAATAAAGATTTGGGATATATACATAATAATATAGACTGTTGTTATTGTTTGTCTCAATCTATAAACTTGAGCGTGAGCTTTCCTAATCAACAATATGTGTTCTACTTTGTAAACTTTGGATTGCGTTTATTATTTATTATCAATTAGGACAATTATGATGCTTTCACATGTAATTATTGATGCTTCGTGTTACCTAACATAACACAAGCTACGGACATCTCTAACATATCATTAACTGTAACAAAACATCAAAAATGTTCCTTTTTGAACATGGTAGTATTTTTTTACGAATGATTTTTGAAGATCGGGGGGGGGGGGAATGAAAAATTGAAAAACAAAAGGCAAGTTTTTTCCTCTGTATTCATACTTCTGGAGAATGAATGATTTTCAAAAGAGGGGGGTGATTTCTCAAGAAAATATACACCCCTGTTTATACATGCAGAAGAAAAGACTTAAGATTGGAATAGCACTCAGTCACTCAAATAAACTCGATATCTGTAGATTAATCTTCTAAATTGATGAATTTAAGTTTAATTTCTAGGATCCAACATTAATCGACATAATTTGCTTGTTTGTTTCTTTGATCCAATAAACGTCAAAACGGCAAAACCGATTCTGCGCAAAGTTTTGCGGCATCTTAATTTCCCGGAAAAAAATGCGCAAAATTCGGAAAATATGATTTGTTATTCGGAGAAAAATCCAGTTTTACAGCTAATATGGTTACTTGAAAAGAGGGGCACGAAGCGTCCTGAAATTCTAGTATTTAATAAATGACTCATAGAAAGAAATTGACGACTTTGCCGAATTCTTTAACAGATTTGAAACACAAAGTTTTTAACTCTGCTCTTGTTTCTCCGCAAGTTAAATGTAAGTGATGTTGGGATGTCAGGAAAGGGCTGGAAGGGGAGGGATTGTTGGCGGGGGGTAATTACGGAGTAAGTTTATAAGAAACCTTATACTTGAATCCTATTTAATCCATGAACTGAAGAAACAGGGTTCATATCATTCTTCACTCTTCAATCTTCAATCTTCAATCTTGATATTTCATTTCTCAGGCAAATATATAAATCTTTATCTAATCGTTCAGAACCTTTTATTCTATTTTTATATTTTTAAGTTTATCATTCTCTTTATTTTTCCATCAAGAAAATGGGATACCTTAAAGATAGTAAATATAGATAGTAAACCTCTCTTAGATTTTTAGAATAAGAGAGATGTATGCATGCTATTACAGAATATTTCAATTGCATTCAATATAATTAAATTGAGTAGGAAGGGGGGGGGGGGATATCTCTATGGAAAACGTAGAAACCTGTATTTCCTACTTGTCCCAGTGTCTATTAAGCTCCTAATGTCTACTGCTGTGTCTAGACTTTATCTCAAAAACTGTAGAATCATTTATTCTTACATTCAATTCTTTATCGTCTTCTTTTCCTTCTTTTCATATATACCTTTTTATATATACTTTTTCATCTATTTTTTATCTACTTTTTCATCTTCTTTTTCATCTTCTTTTTCATCTTGTTTTTCATCTTCTTTTTCATCTTCTTTTTCATCTTCTTTTTCATCTTCTTTTTCATCTTCTTTTTCATCTTCTTTTTCATCAACTTTTCATCTACTTTTTCGTCTACTTTTTCGTCTACTTTTTCATCTACTTTTTCATCTACTTTTTCATCTGCTTTTCATTTACTTTTCATCTGCTTTTCATCTACTTCTCATCTGCTTTTCATCTACTTTTCATCTGCTTTTTCTTCTTCCCGGAATAATTTTTCTTTTTCATTCTTATTCTTTCAATTCAACTAATTCTTAGATTTCAAATCCACCCAAGTTACAAGATGTTCAATGTTCATGCCTTAAGCAGGATTGCTACTGCTTTTTTGTTTTATATCATTCATTGTCGTTCACCCCTCCCTTCCCCTTGCCCCTCCCCCCTCTTTTTTCAAAATAATTTTCTTAATTCTTTTTTTGGTATTTAATTAAACGGTTGTTTCTCTTCTAATAAACGTTTTTTAGTTTTTCATAATTTTTTAGATTTTGTTCTTAATCCTACAAATCTACAAAATACTGTGTGCCCCAGTACAAACATTTCAATCCTTTAAATGTTAAAACGTTTTACCTAAACTATGTTGGGACTTTGGATCTTAAAGTGTGAAAGGCTATTTCAATTTTATATCATTTGAACTAATTTGAAAAGAAATCTGAATGTACTAGCTTAGAAACAGTGCTTAGGATCCATTTAATTTTGATGCGGATCCGGATCCTGGATCCGCGATGGAAAAAATGGATCCGGATCAGGATTCAGGTCATTTCTTTAAGATTTACTGAATTTTTTTAACAAAAAATAATTTTCAAATTTTTTGTTTTATTTTTTTACGCATATTTTTATCCCAAAACTTTATGGACCATGAAATTTTTATAATCTTGCGGATCCAACGGATCCGGATCCGGATCCTAAGCACTGCTTAGAAACCCAGCCAGCCAGTCTGGAGGCTAATCTGTCTTCATAAAAGTGAACCCATTCAACTTATAAAACCAAGCTAAGATTATTCTTGTGGTTCTACCGAGTTCCCCAATCAAAATTTGAGGCAAATCTGTCAAGGGGTTCATGAGTTATGATCGGATATATAAACAAATAAACAGAGATTACTACTATATCTTTCAATCATTTAACATTAAATACAGTGCTTGGGATTCATTTGGTTTGTATCCGCTCTGAAAAAAATGGAGCCAGGCTGGGAACTTTTGAATGGTGGATATCGGGATTAATGCTTGATCCACACTTTTTCTTAATCTCGAGATTTAATATTGCTAGTTCTCCTCTTATTAATCTCCAGATAAATTAACCGATCGGGATTAAGGATATCCCATTCTAAAGTTTTCAGCTCAGAAGTCAGAACTTGTAAATCTAAGGATCAAGCATTGATCTCCATCTTATACAGATCTATAGATTGATACATTTCCTCAATGATATCCCGTAATAATCATACCCTGCAGGGATACTTTTAATTTAGGGATCATAAATGAATCCTCAAATTTCAAGTACCCACATTGGATATCGAGATTAGGTGTTTTAGCTACACCCATTTCCATCCTTTATATTATCCCTATCTCTTTCCATTCTTTATCTTATCCCTATCTCTTTCCATTCTTTATCTTATCCCTATCTCTTTCCATTCTTTATCTTAACCATATCTCATTCCATTCTTTATCTTATCCCTATCTCTTTCCATTCTTTATCTTATCCCTATCTCTTTCCATTGAAATAATTAGTACATTACTTATAAAAAGTATAGTACACTACCATATAAAATGGATAGATCGACCTTAGAATTATTCTTCATCATAGGTCCGTAGACGGGATACTACTATACATTCACTCCCAGTTCTTAGTTTGAATTAAGTAGCTGGCAAATTACGTTTCATTGAAATGATCAGAAACAACCTCTTTAAAAACAACCTTTGAAGGAATTACCTAAAAATGATCTCTTTCCATTCTTTATCTTATCCCCATCTCTTTCCATTCTTTATCTTATTCCTATCTCTTTCCATCCTTTATCTTATCCCTATCTCTTTCCATTCTTTATCTTATCCCGATCTCTTTCCATTCTTTATCTCATCCCCATCTCTTTCCATTCTTTATCTTCTTCCTATCTCTTTCCATCCTTTATCTTATCCCTATCTCTTTCCATTCTTTATCTTATCCCTATCTCTTTCCATTCTTTATCTTATCCCTATCCCTTTCCATCCTTTATCTTATCCCTATCTCTTTCCATTCTTTATCTTATCCCTATCTCTTTCCATTCTTTATCTCATCCCCATCTCTTTCCATCCTTTATCTTAACCCTATCTCTTTCCATTCTTTATCTTATCCCTATCTCTTTCCATTCTTTATCTTATCCCTATCTCTTTCCAGTCTTTATCTTATCCCCATCTCTTTCCATTCTTTATCTTATCCCTATATCTTTCCATCCTTTATCTTATCCCCATCTCTTTCCATTTTTATCTTATCCATATCTCTTTCCATTCTTTATCTTATCCCTATCTCTTTCCATCCTTTATCTTATTCCTATCTCTTTCCATTCTTTATTTTATCCCTATCTCTTTCCATTCTTTATCTTATCCCTATCTCATTCCATTCTTTATCTTATCCCTATCTCTTTGCATCCTTAATCTTATCCCTATCTCTTTCCATTCTTTATCTTATCCTTATCTCATTCCATCCCTTATATTATCCAAATCTCTTTCCATTCTTTATCTAAACCATATCTCATTCCATTCTTTACCTTATCCCTATCTATCTTAAAAATTATTTTTCCATATTATCCCTAAATTATTTTTCTATATTATCCAGGATTAAAAACTTTAAAATGAGCAGAAGTTCAATGTGATGTTAGTCTATGCATAAAATAAAAGTTTTTATGGATATTTGGATGAACAACTTTTATCAATTTAAGTTTTTGATTTTTGACAAAGGGGTAAATATTTTCCTGTCACATTTCTTCTAAAAATTTTTAGAAACAATTTTAACTTGAAGAAAACTTTAAAAAAATATTAATTGGAAAATATATGCTCCTGGCTTTTAATGTAGTGAACGCCTACTCCATAACAATTTCTCGCCATAAGTATCTATCACGGCTACAATCCCGTTATATTATCAACAACACTATCAATGGGCGCGATCTAGTTAGCTATGTCAACCGGACAATAGCGATCTATTAATCAATGTCTCAAACAGGACACGATCCACGCGGCTACAATCCTGTGAACTATCAACAACACTACCACTGGGCGCGGTTTGCTATGAGCTATATGGACAATATACAACATAATTTACTATGGGCCTATATTTTTGCTACATTAATACTAGATTATATTTTGATAATTTTTCTGCATAATTTTGCAGTTGAAAAGGAAGCCCTGCATTATAGTTAGCAAAGTTGTTCTAAAACTAATAAACATAATTATGGTTTAATAGGAAGCCCTGCATTATAGTTAGCAAAGATGTTCTAAAACTAATAAACATATTTATGGTTTAAAAGGAAGCCCTGCATTATAGTTAGCAAAGTTGTTCTAAAACTAATAAACATAATTATGGTTTAAAAGAGCTTGGTAGATACATTGAACGTTGAAAATTATAAAACTCTGGCATGAAAACATATTACAAAATGTTTCCCTCTCCTATTTATTTCTGAGAAACATTTCCCCTTCTAATTATTAAGAAAACGTTTTATGAAGTTGTTAAAAATATGTAACCCCTCTCTCTAGCTTGTTAAATAAAAGGAAATTCATAGGAAAGAAAAATCTCTTAAAACCACTTATAATAATCCTGTTTCTTTTTGCTTTTTTCACTTATTTTAATAATCTCCAAAAGGTTACTTCAAATATTTAAAAAAAGTTATAAATGTAACCCCAATTTAAGCACAATTTCAAGTAACCCTTAATTCACGATGGTAATCTTGAAAACTTTATCTGATCAATAATGTAAAAGTGATTTTTAAGTTTAGAAGTATTCAATTCAGATTATTCAGAATTTCCTGCAGTAGACATGCACAAGTCATTTTTGCACAGAAACCACAATTGAAAATAATCAGTTTTCAAAATTAAAAACAATGAAATCTAATTCATACTTGATCAGAAAAACATTTCAAGGGCAACGTCATTTAAAAATATTTTGGATCTACAATATTTTGGATCTACAATATTTTGGATCTACAATATTTTGGATCTACAATATTTTGGATCTACAATATTTTGGATCTACTCTACACTCCTTTATTCATTTAATGTAGGTTGTGAGACTGAGCTGATTTATTAAATCTATTAACCGTGGAGCTTGTTTTACTTCTAAATTAATGCAGTTAACTGCTTGCTATTGCATGATTAAAACCCTTTGCTTTGAAACATTACAAAGAGGAGGGGCTTCAAGTAAAAGGTGGAGCTTTAAGTTTTTAATAGAAATCATTAAATGTCATATTTTTTCGTAATAATGTGAAGTAAATGAGTCTTTGCCCCAAACTCTGATTTTCTAAATCCTTTATGTTCTAGACCTTAGATATTTGAGTTTGTGGAAAAAACTAATGTTTCTAACAAAGAAACTGGAATACATTTTAACTTTAAATATACAAGAAAGTGGTAAGTAGTGATTAAGATCCGGATCCAGAATCATTACTCCCTGGTAAATATACGGATCCCAAGTGACGATATTTTAATCAAAACATCGAAAAAAAAAACATATTTAAATTGTCAGTTATATCTAAATATCATTCTTTTTGTTGAATTGTAACTTTTAAATCAACCAAGAAGGAAGATAATTTTTTAAAAAATCTGTTTTAGGTGATAGAGAAATTACAAGAAACTAGCAAAACTTACAAGAAGCATTCATGAGCTGAATACAGAACCATTCTTTACAGAACGGATGAAATGGCATTTCCAAATGATACGTTAGATTGAAATCTCAAATGTTTTTTAATCATATTCAACACTTCTATTAAAAGAGCGATTGAGGAGAACAACACCGTTTTGAAGTTTAAGTTTGTTACATAATAAGTTTTAACATAAAGTCTCCTTCTGTCTGGTTCAGCGCAATGGATCCTAAGAAAAAAAGAGCTCACGCACCTCTGCCCCTTCAGTAAAAGTAAATTCAACCTTTATGAAGTATAAAGTCTGACCGCGTCAACCTTGTTGCACCGGCTAGTCCTGCCCAGTGTCCATAGAGCTATGCACAGTACAAACTGGGACCGGAAAGGTTGACCCGGCTCGGAATTTCAAATGTACTACGGCTGCCCGTGAGAGGTAAGGAAGAATAAAATACAAAAGAAAAGTATATAAGTATAATTTCCTTTATTCACTATTATTAAATGTTATTGTAGGTTAAGTGTTCTACAGCAATAAAAAAGAAAAAAGTTTATTCTTTTCTAATTTCTACTTAACCCTGAACGTCTAAAAACTATATTTTGAAACGCCGCGCCTTCAAAATTGAATGCATGTTATTCATCTTTTAATTGATAAAAATCAGCCATAAAATAATTTTAACTGTTTTTTATGGCGAATTAGTCTGGCAATTTTTAGATCCATATCGAACAGTTAAAAAAAAATACTTTTTAAATAAACATTGGATCGAAAAATAACAAAAACTCATGAATTTTCGTCCTAAATCTCGTGATGTATAATGTATAAAGTTACGTAAGTGTTTATAGGCTCAACTAGTTTATTTGTATACAAGCTATATAGAAAAACAGACCCAAAGACCAGGCATGTTTTAATTATAAGCAAGTTACGTGTTAATTACTACATGTGCAGTGTGAATTGTTGTTAAAATAAAAACTATTTCTGTCTAATTTATATAAAGCGATTTAAACCATATTCTAACAGAAAAGTTAGAACGAAGTTTATCATAGCAAAATGCTAGATATTTTTAGTGGTAACACCAAAGCCAAACCAATATTAATCAAGGGTTCTTGTAATTGAACCAAACCACTTCATAGATTATATTGAAATAGTTTGGACTTCAATGAACATTACAGTTGAAATGCGCTGACTGCAAAGTTAAAGGAAAAGGCACCAAATAGATTCTAGTGCAATGTATTCTGACGTCACAAGTGTCAACTTAGTTTTTGTGTCCGACAATGTCAAAATTATTAATAATTGTGATAATTTTAAAATAAAATGCTAATCTTACAGTAAAATAAGTTCAATTTTATGTTCTTTAGTTTCTGTTACACTGTTTTATTTAAACCTTGAAAACATGTCAACCATTGTGAGAATATTTTGTTTTCCTTGTTATATTTGACACTTGTGACGTCGTGTATAATTGGTTCATTAGTCTGTTGCCATCTATTGTACTTGATAATCTATTTTAAAGGCACTGTCAACATAATTTCAAGTGACCCCTATCCGATTCACCAAGGTACCCTTTAAAACTTTATCTGAGAAGCAGTAAGGAAGATATCGTCGTTTTTCTAACTTAAAATGAGATAGATTTTGACAAGCTTCCTCCTTCGTCGTTGCTGCGTAAAACCTTTGTCACGTTGTTTAAATAAAACCGGATATTAAAAATTGTTTTTTGGACACATCGGACACATCGCTTGAAATTTTGCAGACAATACCTTTAAAAATAAAGATCTTATTTTCTACCTGCTATTCTAAGTACAGCTCTGTCAGCTGGATCTAGCTGTAGAACTGACAGCGGCTGATCCCGCTGCCAAGCTTCCAGCGACTGCCGGTCAAACTCCATACTCGCGCCTGCTCGCGATATTTACCAGGTCTTAATCACAATCACACAACATTGCGCACGATTTAAATCCCAATAGTATGTCACATGGTAATAATTTGTTCTTAAACTCATCACGTTATTGCTGTACACACTGTACGCGATGTACGTTATTGTACACTTATAACACTTTTGTACAATTTTGAGCACTTTTTACAATTATGTATGATACGCTGTACACTTTTAATATTCACTTTTTAACACCAGATGTATTTACTGGCTCTCGATTCTTGATTCTTTGGTATTCTTTAAACTCGATTTTTTATTACATAATTAGTAGCTTCCTCTCTATTTGCCGTGACAATGTGATGCTGCAGGAAAGTACTATTTTCACGACTGTTTTTATTTTCAACATTTACTCCAACTTAGTCCACCATCTCACCTGAAATATTGATAGTAAATAAAACAATAAAAACTTAATCTTTCGTATTTGTAAAAATGTGCAATTGTCTGAATTACTTGACTTAAACCTTCTGTCTGAGCCACTGAGGTCAACTTGAACCAGGACAGGAGAGGTACTGAAACTATCCTAATCTACAGAGCGCCCCATATCATGTTAGAATATCTCCAATCTTTAGCACCAAAATACGCACAAAAAAACTCGAAGAATCTATTTCTTATTAAATTTTTCAAAATGATTCATTCTTCTTAAATTTTCTGATTTGTCCATTTAACATAATTTAGACCCATTGACGCGGTCTTATTTGATGTGGGACACCCTGTAGTTAATCTACAGTTCATAAATTCCAAACTCAGGACCGTTTTTTTGCAATTTTTTTGAACAAAAACTTTATTTTCATGTTTAAAGAAAAATTTTTCTACAACTTCAGATTCCTAGAAAAGAATTTTTAAATAAAATATAATTTTGAAGTTTATGACGTGTACTTTGTTAAATTGTTCGAGCTGAACGAAGAACAGAGAACAGGATGGGTTTAATTAAAATCAAAATTTGTCCAGGGGTGACAGAAAAAAATTAATTTTACATCAAAAATTCATTTTGGCTTTTATTATTTTTTTAGTGAAAAAGAATTACCCCTGATCAGATTTACAGCATGAAATCACACAGGGTAATAAAAAAGGCAATACCGAAATGTTTTAGCGGGAAAATAGTTTCGCGGATTGTTATGGTTTTAAAAAGGGTTTTTACGACGAAATCTTAACTCAGTCAGAGCAATAGATTTATGATTAATTACCTTGCATGCCCTAAATAATGCCAGCTTGATTCACATTATCATTTTATTCTGAAAAATTATAATAAAAATATCAAATATTATAATCCTGGGCCACAATATTTTTAGAACAATTTGTAGGTTTTTAAAAACAAGAAATCAAAATAACGATTTGAAGGTTATATAAACATTTTCTTAAAAAATCATTCTGCGAAAAAAAAAGCTAAAAACTGCAGGAAAATAACATTGGAAAAGAAATGAAATCAAGAAGCCAGGGATTGTCTAGGAGCTCCCTAACCTGATTGGGGTACGCCATCATATTCAGTCGTTTCTGAAGTCTCATTCTTTATAGATAACCCTGTTTATCTATTTCTTTTGATCTATAATCCTTACTTTTTTATAGAAAGATAAGCTGGTACTGTTACAATAGCCAAACAACAATAAGTAATGTCAAACATGAAGGGAGGGGGATGGAGGGAGGGGGGCTGGAGGAGTAAGGGCTTGAGGGGGGGGGCGAATGTAAACTTATATTAGGAACCAAAGTCCATTAAAGGAAATTAGCTTGAGTATACTTTAACATTATTATGATTAACATCAGGCAACTTTTTGTAATCAGACACCTTCCAATCAGACAACTTATAGACACATTCTAGACACCTTCTAGACACCTGGGTCAGGTTTATAAAATCTGCTAACCAATGCGATAAAATCCGCAAACTTTCAAAACAAATCTACAAGTTTTTAATAACGATGATAACATGCCAAATATCTATATGATATATGATTATTGCAAATTGTACATTACACCCGATAATTAAAATAAGAGTTTTATAAGACTAGCATCAGAAATTAACGGACATCAGTTTCAACCAAAAAAACAGCAATCAGTCTAATTATCAGCAGAGACATCATAAGCAAAAATGTTCTTTATTGACCAGTGACCAATGTAACACATTTATGAATACTCAAGAAATATTCCTCCGTGAAAAAATAACAGATTTAGGTAGAAAAAAAATTAGATTAATCTTTTAACTTTTTTAGATACTTTTACACCAAAAGTTGAAAGCCAGAATTTCAAACAAAGAAGCTATAAATATATTTTTCATATTCTTATATTTTTGCATTCTGATGATGTAATATTTCATACTTTGACTTTATAGTATACGCATTAAGCATAACAAAATAAATTTTGGTTTTAAATATCAATTTTCTCCTGTACATTAAATTGCAAAGATATAAGAATTTGCATCTCGGGGGGGGGGGAGGTCAGGGGGATATTTCACTATAAATGTAAAGCCCTGTGATTGACGTAAACTATCATAAACAATTCCTTATGTAATCTCTAGTTGTCTATTGTTCATAAAAAGAACGCTTACAACTTGAAATTTTCTTGGTTTTTGCAAAACATTTGGCCCGGGGCAACACATTCCGGTTAAACCATTTCACGCAAAATACAGGATTTGAAACCCAACCCATCCCAGACATTATGTACAATGTACGTATATAAGGAATTTCTTCAGATTTGTGTACATTGAAGTGTACTTCAGCTGTTCTTAATTTGTCAACAATTGATGTGTGCAAAATGTCAATAAGGCAGTAATTTCAAAGCTAAACATCTTCCCAGCAAAATAATTTCTTGAATTTTGTTTATTTCAAGCCAAAGTAAGATGGGGGGGGGGGGGTTCGACCTTTTCCTTCAAGCATTATGTATTAACAATATTTGGATTAAATTCTTTTTAGCAATTTTTGTATAGTTTGAAATACCATGCAAAACGAAATATAATATTTTTAGGTTTTTCTTTTTTTCTGTTTAATAATAAAATCAAAATCAAAAGCATGACACTTGTTAGAAGTTTATTATGCTAATTAATGTAAAGATATTAATCAAATCCTTTGTACAGTTTAATGCCAATAAAATGAGTTTTATCATTTTAAAATATTTGATTAAACAAAATACAGTATTTAATTTGTTGTAATAAAAACAAATTAAAACCATTTTTGTGAGATATAATTACAAATTATCCCAAATTAAAACTTTCAAATGGATTTGATTGAAATTAAATAGATATTTAAGACAAAAATTTTAAAAAAGGAATTGAATCTTTGCCACAAATTCTTTGTAACCTAACAGTGTAAAGCTTTTATATTTCAAACTGAGATTATTCGATCTAAGAGAATTCATAGTTTGAAATATCTAAGGTCTTTAGAATGAAAAGATATAGAGATTAGAAAATCAAAGTTTGTGGCAAAAACTCAATTCCTTTACTAATTGCGTGCAAATTATTAAATGAAAAATACTGGTTGATATTGCAAGGTTATATTGCGTCCATAGGGTAACCACCACCAAACCAAGCCTATTTTGATTAGGCATTAGACACAGGTCCTTCAGGTCGAACAGTAGAAATCAGGGGGCTACAAATAACAAGCACTGTTGATCTAAGTTTGATAAATGATAAATTATAGAATAGAAGTAAGATGTATGAAAATCTTTTCCCCCCCCCCCCTCCCCTCCTCCGTATACCTAAAAGTCAGCCCCTGAATAAGATTAGTATTTTGTGTCGCCAGTTCATTTGAAACCACACCTTACAACACATCTACTTGTAACTAATAGGGGTGATCAGTTTCCCAAGCTGTGGGGGGGGGAGGGTCGGGAGGGGGGAATGGGATTTAAAAACAGTTCCTATAAGAAGCCGTAGTTCATATTATTGAAAGAGAATAACTACTAAGAAATCTATAAACTGTAACTCCGTTTTAGTGCATTTTACCAAATAATATATTTCTGAGAAATGATTTAACAGATCTATATCTGTATATTTTGGGTGGACAGAATATGCATAAAAATGCATTTAATTCGACCAGTGGTTATAAATCTTGAATTATTCAGAAAATGTATATTTTAGGCAAAATTTTAGCGACGGATAGGATTTAAGTTTAATGGTCTGAATTTTTATATATAACCATTATATTTATATATATAACCAATTTATTAAGTAGACAAGTAGACAAGTAGACAAGTAGACAAGTAGACAAGTAGACAAGTAGACAAGTAGACAAGTAGACAAGTAGACAAGTAGACATGTAGACAAGTAGACAAGTAGACAAGTATTCAAGTAGAAAAGAAGACAAAAGGACAATTAGACAAGTAGACAAGTAGACAAGCAGACAAGCAGACAAGTAAACCAGTAGAAAAGTAGACAAGTAGACAAGAAGACAAGTATTCAAGTAGAAAAGAAAACAAAAGGACAATTAGACAAGTAGACAAGTAGACAAGTAGACAAGTAGACAAGTAGACAAGTATACAAGTAGACAAGAAGACAAGTAGACAAGTAGACAAGTAGACAAGAAGACAAGAAGACAAGTAGACAAGAAGACAAGAAGACAAGAATACAAGAAGACAAGTAGGCAAGTAGACAAGTAGATAAGTAGACAAGTTGACAAGTATACAAGTAGACAAGAAAACCATTAAGACAAGTAGACAAGTAGAAAAATAGACAAGAAACTTAGAAGACTTGTAGTCATGTATAACAGAGACAAGAAAAAATTCTTTATAGCATAAATTAATAACATAGAAACATGATTTTCCTTTTTTAATATAACTAAAAGCCGTCAAAGGATGTAAAATTCAAATTAGAATTTTAGAGGGTAATAAAACAAGTCACACTTTAATCCTCCTAAAACAACAATCTATAAATTCCGATAATTATCTTTTAATGAATGAGCAGAAATTAAAGCAAACAATCTGCCTGAAAAATGCAAAATTTAGCGGATTTTTACAATTTTACGCTCTGAAGATATTAATAGATACAAAATTGTTTTTATTTATTTATTTCTAAATTTAACAAGTAACATGAGCTATCTGCATCAAGAAAAGATATTTTTGGATAAAATGTTGGCATACGAAATTCAACTGTCATGACAGGTTGCAAGGAAGGAGAAAAAATGAAATTAAAACTACTCCGATCATTTTTTTAAAGCTTTCTTCTCATATCATGATCGTGTAATGTGTAACTTAAACAAAAAGAGGGTTTAACATTAAAAGCAAAAAACGGTATGTTTTAAATATGTTCACATATTTAAGGATAATTCAAATTCGTTGTTTAACACATTTTGGTCATGAAAATTCATCAATTTTGTTTCCATTACAAAATATTGATTAGAATTATTGAAATTATATTTTATGGAGGGATTTTAAATGTTTTAATTTGTCTAATCCCGACAAAGTTGTCATACTTTGACTTTATAGTATACGCATTAAGCATAACAAAATAGGTAACACCAAAGCCAAACCAATATTAATCAAGGGTTCTTGTAATTGAACCAAACCACTTCATAGATTATATTGAAATAGTTTGGACTTCAATGAACATTACAGTTGAAATGCGCTGACTGCAAAGTTAAAGGAAATAAATCAATATTTTTCCCTCACTTGAACGTAATCAAGATATTCTCTATACTCACACTCAAAATCGATACTTTCATCGTATTGTCAGTTAGATCATTTAAACACGATATTTCGTGAGATATTATTGAAATCAAGATTTTACCCTTTATTGTTTCAATTAATAAAAAAATATAATGGTCTAATTCAATTGAAGTAATAAATCGCTACAAACTCTAATATTCTACTCCCTATATCATTACAATCTGATTCTGTAAACCTTTAATATTTCAAAATGGGACTACTTGTAAGGTTTACAACATCGAATTGCAGGGATACAAATAGTAGAAAATTAGAGCTTGTGGATAGTAATCAGTTTCTTTCCGCACCAAATGAAATTTTTTGTTAAAAAAATTATATGGCTTTATCCTTAAACATGGTGTCCTATGTTACACCCTTATCTATAGTTCAGATATAAAAATAGTTTATAAATAACAATTGTCAACATATACTTGTGTATAAACATCTGTTTTTGCACCTATCTTATATGTAAGGATACATAACAGAAGAAACCAATGACAAAAATAAATAAAAAGCATTAATTTAGTTTGATACTTTAGGATTTGTCTCATATAAATGCTTTGTGATTTTTGTATCACTGAAAAGTAATTTTTATTTGAAATCGGTCTCTTAAAAAGTGCGATTTAATGGGAGTGTTCGCGAAAAATAAAAGGGGGTATAGGCTTACGACGAAAAATAAGCGCCTTCGGCGATCGCTACTAATCGTACTTTTATAGGTTGTGTCTATAAGGAGAATATTGATAAAAACGACTCATACCGAAGTACGTAGCGCCAATTCAAATTCAGAAAGTTGCAACATTCAACTCGGATCGCAAAAGAATCAATTTAATTCAAAAAAATCATTCAGATATTACTACCAATAATCATCGATAATTTTTCGACGCATTCGTATATAGTTGTTATTTCATAATATTTTTTTATTTTTTATGATCTGATAGTTACTTTCGAAAACATTTATTCCTGTTTCGAGGATTTTTAATAATGAAGACGACATTTTCATACTTTCCAGGAATGTTCGAAAATGCAGCGCCAGCGAAATATTATTTAAAAAATAAAAATAAAAAATATTCTGAAATATTATGAAATATGTATTTACTATTTACGAATGCGTCGAAAAATAATCGATGACTATTGTTTGTAATATCTGAATGATTTGTTTGGAATTAAATTGATTATTTTACGATCCGAGTAGATTATTGCAACTATCTGAATTTGTATGGACACTACATTCTTCGGTGTGAGTCGTTTTTAACATTTTTTTCCTTATAGACGCAACAGATAGAAGTAAGATTAGTAGCGATCAAAAGCGCTTATTTTTCGCCGTAAACCTATACTCCCATTCGGTTTTATTCGGATCCTAGTATTCTCATTCATCATTGAGAAAAAGACTATGTTTAATTACTTTCACCCCCTATTTTCACTATTATCAATTGGCTTTGGCTATTGCACATTTGCACTGTGAGATACATCAAAAGGGCTTCAAATCTTAATATTTACATGAAAATTAAATTTATAATAAAATTATATAACTTGGGGGGAAATATTCTCACAGCCTCTATTTTAGGAGGTTTTTAAATGTTTCTTCTGGAACACTTAATTTTGTTTGTTTTAGTTATCTATATAATAAAACAAGACATTCGTTTATATCTATGTTGCGTATAGCCGGCCAAACGGCTGGACCGATTGGGCTAACATTTTTTGTGGACACTCATGGGTGGCCGGGAGGTGTTTAAGGCTAATTTCAATTTTTCTTTTTTTCAAATTTTTTTTCCAGATGTTTTTTAAAACTTTATTTCACGGGCAACGCCGGGCCCTTCAGCTAGTATTTAATATCATAAATAAATAATTACTTGATTACTTACAATTTTGAGACAAATTATTTGATATTTTGATATCATTTTTATTGATTCAAAAGATTATCCCTTTTATCAGCAATGACAATATTTATTTTTCTCACTCTTTATAAAATGAGAAAATGTCTTGTATATGCAAATAAAAAAATATTAACAGTCATAGAAAAAAACTAATCTAAATTTTGACGAAAAACAAATATGATCAAAATATTTGTTTGTTTAAATATTTAAAGAAAGATAAAAATAATTACAGACATTGCTTCTGAAAACATCAAAATCTATGCAATGCGTCTTTGTTAAAAATATTTTAAAAATATTTCGTGTGAGAGTCAAAGATGGTTTTAATTTCTTCATTTTTCGGTTGAATAATTTCTGTTATAACACAATCAATCAATCACCCTGATCATCAGATTTAGTAAATATTGGCACTATCTGTAAATTGTAAACTCTTGTAAACGTTCAGATGTAACTTCCACCTATCCCATGCCTCTACTAACACAATATTCGGTGGTATCAGCTGCTTTCTAAATACAGGGGGGATTTACGTAGAGTTTCTCCGAAAATTTAATCCCAGGGGGGATATTCGTAGATTTACCAGGGGGATTTTAGCAGATGTCGTTTTTTAATTAAGAAATAGAAGGATTTATATAATATTATTCATTGACCCCCCCCCCCCATTATGTTTGTATGACAAAAGAATATTTTAAAAATTAAGTTAAAAATAAAGTAATAATAAGTAAAAGTTTGTTTATATTCCTCATAGTAAACTGCAGTACACTTGTTTACAAACAATTTAAACTGCAAGTGCAGTTTGCTTGTTTATAAACATTGTGAACCACAGTACACTTGTTTAAAAACAATGTAAATTGCAGTACACTTATTAAAAACATTGTAAACTGTAGTATTCTTGTTTAGAAACAATGTAAACTGTAGTACACTTGTTTATAAACAATGTTAACTGCAGTACACTTGTTTGTTTATAAACAATGTAAACTGCAATAAACTTATTTATAAATATTGCTAACTGCAGTACTTGTTTATAAACAATGTAAACTGCAGTACACTTGTTTATAAACAATGTAAACTGCAGTACACTTGTTTAAAAAATATGCAAAATGCAGTACACTTGTTTTAAAACAATGCAAACTGGTGTACACCTGTTTATAAACAATGTAAACTGTAGAACAATTGTTTATAAACATTATAAACTGCAGTACACTTGTTTATAAAACATGCAAACTGCAGTAAACTTGTTTATAAACACTGTAAGCTGCAGTACACTTGTTTATAAACAATGTCAACTTCAGTACACTTCAGTACACTTTTTATAAACAATGTAAACTGTAGTGCATTTGTTTACAAATAATGTAATCTGCCGTACACTTGTTAATAAGCAATGTAAACTGCAGTACACTTGTTTATAAACAATGTAAACTGCGAACACTTGTTTATAAAGAATGCAAACTGCAATACAATTGTTTTAAAACAATGTAAACTGCAGTACACTTTTTATAAACAATGTAAACTGTAGTGCACTTGTTTTTAAATAATGTAAATCCAGTACACTTATTTATAAGCAATGTGAACTGCAGTATACTTGTTTATAAGCAATGTAAACTGCAGTACACTTGTTTATATACAATGTAAACTTCAGTACACTTATTTATAAACAAATAAATGGGGGGCCTTTGCTTGATAATCATGAATTACAGCACACAGAAATATTTGAAGATTCAAAAGTCAGAAATGAATGATTTAAATTTTCTAGACCCTACAACTTTGCATTGCAACCTGATGGTGTTAAGCTTAGATATTTTTAAATTATTTGATGTAACAGAATTCATAGTTTGAAATATCAAAGGTCTACATCTTTGGGTTGTAAGGATATAGGGATTAAAAAATCAGAGTTTGTGGCATGATCTCAACTCCGTTGGAAAAGTATCATAAAATTTTGTTTATTGTGCCCCCAGTAAGTGCAGTACACTTGTTTATAAATAAATCTATGTGGGTTCTTCCTTGATAAGAATTAGTTGCAGAACACAGAAATAATTAAAGATGCTCGAGTTTCAACGTTTCTAACGTTTCTAACGTTTCTAACGTTTTTAAGAGAGGCGTTTTTGTTTAATACTTCTCCTAAAAAAGGTGGGAGGGGGGTGTTACATGTGCAAGAAAGATTAAAAATTGTCCACAATATTTATATTTTTGTTTTTCTGTCAGAATGATATTTAATTGAACCAAACCACTTCATAGATTATATTGAAATAGTTTGGTGGGGAGGGAGAAGGAATTAAGGGTAGTGACCCTTTAGTTGAAATTTGTATTCTTCAGTCCTATTATTGAAGGGAGTAATTTATTGGGTTAATGTAGAACTGTCAAAAAACCAGTTTTGAACCTGATCCAACAAATGATACTATTCGTAAAGATCTAGAAAAAAGTTAAAATGATATTCTTTGAGAATACTAGATGTTCTTTATTTTGATAAACATTATTATCTGGATTTGAAACTTTTTCGAGTTCTCCAGACTCCAATATCCATCTATAATAAAATTTATATACTTTTTTTCTATAATAATAATACGTTCTAACCCCCCCCCCCCTGAATACAAATCAATATCTAATATTTTTCTCTTTTATCTTTTACCAGTTGCCTAGTAAAATAAAATTGATAAAGGTCCAATTTTAACAAGGTTTTCAAGTGGTCAAATTTTTTGCGAAGCCTCTGAAAATCTTAATATTGGAAGAGTAAGTAATTCTAGGTCAAAATATTGCAATTCAGCTAAGTTAACAACTTTCGCTTTCTTTTTACGGTATATTCCTAGAGAACGATTTTTGGACCCCCCCCTCCTCCTATCAATTT